>NW_009701735.1:113990-157726 GCF_000703405.1 Apaloderma vittatum
TTCACCATGTTTAGCACAACAAAGTAATAATGAACAGCGTGGCCTTTCTCGAAAGCTGATCCCCTCCTGCTTATTTACTACAGCAGCTTCACAGTACAGATTATGCTGCTGGGTATTTGTGTTTAAACGTCTGCTCACTGAAAAGGCCTGGCATAGCATGGTGACTGTGTTTGACAAAGCTGCTGTAGTGAAAGATCTGCCTCCATCGCCTCCCACACTCACTAAACACCTGCACACCGACAAATAAATCCTGAGAGCTCGCTTTGTAAGAGAAGTAAGTAACTGTACCTTCATGTGTATGAACGGCAATTACCTTCCCCTCTGATGCTTCCATTCCTAATTAAAGTTGCTAATGCTGCTGCCTCAGCTTTGACTGCTGCCAGAGGCAAACAAGCTGCCACTCCTGCCCTCTAAACCACCACAGGGTTCTCTAATGACAGGGAACTGACACCACAGCCAAGCATGCCCTGCAAAGACGATACCTGCATCTCCTAGGCTTCTTCAGAAAAGCTGGCTCGAATCACGTCAGCCTACTCCAGCTTACATGGGAGGTCATTTCTGTCAGCATCTAACAGTTTAGGAAGAAAAGAGGGATTTGTGTGAGCAGAGGCAGCTCCTTGAGACCACTGAGAGGAGAGGAGGGAGTCTCACGAGTGACAGATGGAGAAAGAAAGCAGAGGGGGAGCTGTAGTCATGAATCACTGTAAGGGTATTTCACCAGCTGGTTGCAAAGATAGTCAGACTGCACGAATCAGGGGAAAATCTAAGAAGGAAATGAGAGCAACTGTGCAATGCTGCAGCTCGGTACCAGTGGCAAGTTAAGGAGAGCTACAACCTGGGAGTTGTATTTAACTGCTGTGGATGAAGACAGTAAATTCAAGTTCCATACTCCACGGACCTGCCCAAGTACTCCTGTGGTTTTGCTGGGGACTTGAGCTGCTGAAAAGATGACTGAAATAGGGAAACGTGTTTCTGGAGATGAGGATGACTGAGGGATGAAATGAACAGGAAAAACCAGGATGTGGGTGGGGGTTAAGCTCCATCTTGAAAGCAAAGGAGATGCTAGGCCAGAGAAACCTTTCCTTTTCCTGAAATGACCTCAGCTCTTCTTCTCAAGGTTATAATGGGTCAATCTCTTCTAGCTAAACATGCTGGTGATTTTTCTTCCTTATGAAACTCCCTTTATGTCCTCTTTTAGGCAGTTGTCTTCTGAGAAGAGCAGCAATATGGTTTGCTCATGCCAGTCTCCATTTCACTGTACTCAGCAAATATGAACAGGAAGGACTCAGTCATCAGCAAAGACTCCACAGCGGATGGCTCATATTTATATTAATAAGGTGAGATCCTAAATGCAAGAAACAGAGACCGTTCAAGATATAAGGCAAAGATCCTTCCCAAGTTTAAATCTCCTCAGCCACATTTACAAAGTGCTAACGAAAGGCTGAGGTTGGGCCAGTGCATTTAGAACCCGCATGACCATGACAGGTAAATGCGGATAGGTTTGCCTTGGAATATGCCAGACTGAGGTTCAGTTCCTGAAGCACCAAATGTTTTTTCCCTGAAATGTTTGACTAGAAAAGCATTTTTTTTCCATGCTTTTATGCTAGCACTAGCTGTTTGCACACATATTCTCTTTGTAGCTTTCCTGGCAGGGTGCAAACAGGGGCAAATCTGTTGCCCACAGTCCAGCCCACCCAGCAAGACTAAATGTTGGTCAGACATAGGAGGAGACTGAGGTGGAAGCATTCCTCCCACACGCACACGGACACCACGGAGCAGCCACACGGCCACTGTGCAGAGCGGCTTCAGAGACCTCCCTGGGCACCCTTGTGGTACGCCACGGATGTCAGCAGACAAACAAGGAGCAGCTATGCACATCTTCCCATGGGACATTGGTTTCCCTCCTGTACACTCTGTTCCCTGTACTGCAGTGATTGCCCTCCTTCTGTGGCAGCCCTTTGAGATGCAACAGTGCCACGTATGATAAAAAGGGAGCCTCTGTTGGTTTGCAAAAAGGGTAACAAATCAAATCATAGTAGTACATGTATTACAACATCCTTTTACAGTTACCTTTACAGTTCCACTCCTAAGACTGCCTGTGAGAGCAACCCGGGACTGTGCAGGAGTTTTTGTCAGAATGAATGTTAGACAATACCAGGAAACTGAAGAATTTTATATGGAACTTAGCCTCATTTTAGTCCCTGAAGTAAGGTGAAAATCTTCAAGCATGGCAATATGTAATGCAGATATCCCAACAGCAACTTTTCTGATTTCTAGCACACACCAGTGCTGCACACTGGGAATTCTGGGGCAGCTTTAGGCAAAGCAGAAATGGAGATTTTGTTTCAGTGAACAAACTCTGAATATGAACAAGCACAGCAGCTCTTCCTGGAGCTGTTCTGATAGTCAGTCCCAATCATTTTTATTTTGTTACTGCACTTCATACAACAAACATCCCTTGATTTCTCATATGGATGCTTTCTTGCAGCATCACAAAAAATGATGAGTAGCAGCTGGGGATTTGGGGAAAGCAGGAAGGATTCTCTATCACTATGATGGCTCTTACTGAAATGATCAATTAGTAAATGTGACACTTAACTGGCCCTCAGAAGGTTTCAGAATTAACATTCCATGAAAGTAAATGGGAAGCAGTTATCACTTCTTGGTCTTAATGTTTCAAATTGCCTTATGTTTTAAATAGTTTTGAGGGAGGTCAACCAGACTGAGTCAATCCACAGCTACTCAAGATGCTATAGGAACAAAAACACATTAATTATCTTTAGAAGTGGTCTACCTTACAGCAGATTCATTCTTACACCAGTCAAGAGCCAACTTTCTCACGCTCTCAGGTGCTTGCCCTTCAAGGCTTCTCATGCACATGTGCACCTCATACTTACAGCACCCAGGTACACTACAACAACTGGTGGGAGTTAAAAAAGAATCACCCCCTTCCCAGACAACCTCAAGAACATGTCTGTTCAAACATTTGAAGAAAAGAAAACTGATGGTACTTACCTCCGATGCCATTACAGCGAGATGTCATTTCCCAGAGGACCAAAGCCATGGAGTACACATCTGTTTGCTTGAAGGACTCCACGTTCTCCAGGTTCATCCTGGACTCCAGAACCTCAGGGGCCATGTACCTTGCTGTGCCAACCTAGAGGAGAGGAGATCGGAGAGAGCTCACGAGCTGCAATTGTAATTCGTGTTTTGGATTCTGCTGCGATTTACCTTCAGCTTTTTCAGAAGCAGTGCCATTTGATAAGCATCCAAAAAATTCAGGCCACACTTGGCACAGGTCGTATTTTCTGCTGCCAGGGGAATCTGGCATTGTCCTGACTACCAACTTACTTGCACCTCCCTTGGTAAAGAAAAATAAAAAAAGAAGCCCTTTTTAGTTCCTTAAGCAAATAATTTTGACACTAACAAGCTTTCTCACTCTGACTGCTCACAGATAAACTCTGCCCTTCGGGTCTGAAGGAATTGCTACTGACGGAGTCTTTCAGATGAGCAAGAAACACAATTGTATTCTTTTGCGTTACATATTACAGTGTTAGGTGCTTCTTTTCTTGGTAGCCTTAGAAGGAAAGTGCTAAATGCAGGCCTGGCAGAAGAAAGTAAATACACAAATACTAAATGCAAAAGCACACATTTGAATCCAAACCAAAAATTGGCTCCTTTGTCTGAAAAGCCATTCTCACAAACTTCATTCACACTGAGCAGTTTTCAGCAAGGATTTTAGCACCTTTGCTGTGATCTAGATTATGACCTTGCATTACAGAAGGCAAAGTTTAAATATTTGGTTTTATCACAAGAAAGTATTTAAGGAAGAAGTTCGGGATCACTCAGCAGTTTCTCTCAAATGACAAGCTCTTCACAGGATAGGTATAAAAAACTTATCCCCCTTGAAAAACCACAAACCTAGTAAGTCTTTGATCAGGCGAAGACAGTTTCAAATTGGAGACTGGTTCATCACAGAGATGAAGAAGCACAAGTGGGTGATGCAGTAGGACCTGTGATTCAAATGAGCTATTTGTAGACTGCACTAGGACAATCATTCTAGAGACCAGCAGCGGGACTGCGAAAGATCGTTTCAGTTACTGGGTCTGCAGTTGCAGGCAGCCACATAATAAATGTACAGTTCCTAAGAGAGCCCTAAGACATCCATTTTACAAGCTTCTGTAAACACGTCTTATCACCCCAGGCTCAGAACAAATGGGAAGAAGTTCCACAAAACTGCAGTGCACCGTAAGAAGACAGCAGGGAAGATCAAGGCCATAGCTTTGTCATAGGACCCTGCAGCGGCAAAGAATTTCTGTGTCAAAAATATCCAAATGGTTGTAGAATCAAAGCCTTCATAAACAGAGGACAGAAAAAAACCCTGCATGATCAGTTCCAAAGTTAAGTTCCCTGTTATGTGGACTCTGTGATGAATTTAAGGCCAAGCATGTAAGCATGCAAATGGGTACTTGGGACAATCCTGTGACAGCATCACCGAGTTGACCAGCATCTCCCTCCTCTACAGAACAAGAACTTAAGGAAACTCTGCAGCAGAGGCTGTTTATAGCTCCCAGTCCATTCCCCAACAGCTCTGGCAGGGAGGCTGGACTAGATTATCTTTTGAAGTTCCTTCCAACCCCTAACATTCTGTGATTCTGTGAACTTCTTCCCTAAGCAGACCCCATCCAAAGCTTAAGAAGGGTTACCTGTACACTATGGCCCACAGTCCACATCCCCAAATCCTGCTGGTTTTAATCAGTTAACAGTGCTGAAATACAGATTCTTAACAGTGTCGCAAAGTGCTGTTCTGCCCTGGCATTTCTCATTTTCTATGCAGCAGTGAAAATTATTCTGCAGCTTTGCTGGACAATGGATGATCAAGCCCTATAACTAAAAAGCACAGTGGGAAATGCAGAGAAAATTTAAAATTACTTGAAGAGTGGTATTAAATAAATCCTGTTTCCATCTGCTTAGAATTTATCACATGTTCCACTTTGCTTGTGTCCTCTTATCTCTGTTTAGATTATTAGGTCTTTGGGTCAAAGATACTTTGCCTATATCTTGAAGAAATCTGAGCACTGAGTCTCAAAGGCATTTTAAGTATCCAACTCCAGCAACTGCCCCTCCGCAGTCTGGATATGCTTTCTCTTTGCAAAGACAAGTCTGGTTTCAGTTCTTGCCTCTTGTCTTTAGTAACAGAAACATACTGAGGAAAGCCAGTCCTCCAAGCCAAGAGTTGGGGGCCAGGAGCAAAATGTCCCCCCCACAATCTAGGAGATGATCAGTGACCTGCTGCTCAACATTGATGTGCACAAATCTATGAGGCTGGATCAGGTTCATCCTAGAGTGCTGAGAGAGCTGGCAGGGGGGCTCACCAAGCCACTGTCCATCATTTATTGGCAGTCCTGGCTGACTGGGGAGGTTGCAGCTGATTGGATGTCAGCCAATATAACACTCATCTATAAGAAGAGACAGAAGGCTGATCCGGGAAATTACAGTTTGACTTCAGTGCCAGGGAAGCTGATAGCTCAGTCAGTTGAGCATGGTACAGATAATACCACGGTCGCGGGTTTGATTCCTGTTTGGTCCCCATGTGTTGCCTGATCTAGTTGAGAGGTGGCGTCCCTGCCCATGACAGGGAGGTTGGATTAAATGATCTCTAAGGTCCCTTCCAGCCTAGGCCATTCTATGATTCTATGATCCTGAGTTCCATTATGCAGCACATGCACGACAACCAGGTGATCAGGCTCAGTCAGCATACGTTTATGAAGGGCAGCTCCTATTTAATAAACCTGATCTCCTTCTATGACAGGGTGACCTACTTGTTGCGTGAAGGAAAGGCTGTGGATGCTGTTTACCTTGACTTCAGTAAGGCATTCAACACTGTTGCCCACAGAATTCTCCCAGAGAAAGTGACTGCTCTTGACTAGAATGGGCATACGCTTTGCTGGGTGGAAAACTGGTTAGATGGCTGAGTCCAAATAGTCATGGTCAGTGGACTTAAATCCAGTTGGCAGCCGGTCACAAGTGGTGTCCTGCTGTGCTGAGGACTTGGCCCAGTCCTGCTTAACATTTTCATCAATGATTTGGACGAGGGGATAGCATGCACCCTTATTTAATTTTCAGATGACACCAAGCTGGGTGGAAATGTTGATCTACTTGAGGGTAGGGAGGCTCTACAGAGGGATCTGGACAGGCTGGATCGCTGGGCAGAGGCCAATCCCATCAGTTTCACTAAGGCCAAATGCCGGGCCCTGCACTTCAGCCACAACAACCCCCAGCAGCGCTACAGGCTTGGGGAGGAGTGGCTGGAGAGCTACCAGGTGGAGAGGGACCTGAGGGTGTTGATGACATCTTGGCCTGTATCAGGAATGGTGCTGTCAGCAGGAGCAGGGAGGTGACCATGCCCCTGTACTCGGCTTTGGTGAGGCCTCACTTTGAGTACTGTGTCCAGTTTTGGGCCCTTCACTACCAGAGGGACACTGAGGTGCTGGAGAGGGTACAGAGGTGGGTACCAAGCTGGTAAAGGGCTTAGAACATAAGCCTTAAGAGGAAAGGCTGAGGGATGGGGGACTGTTTAGCCTAGAGAAGAGGAGACTGAGGGGAAATCTTATCACTCTCTACAATTCCCTGAAAGGGAGTCTGTTCTCCCTAGTGGTGAGTGATAGGATGAGGGGAAATGGCCTTAAGTTGTGCCAGGGGAGGTCCAGGTTGGATATTAGGAAGAATTTCTTTACTGAACGGGTTGTCAGGCATTGGAACAGGCTGCCCAGGGGAGGGGGTGAGGCGGCCCCCCTGGAGGGGCCTGGAGGTGTTTAAGAGACAGGTAGATGTTGTGCTGAGGGACATGGTTTAGTGGTGTTGATAGGGCTGAGACAAAGGCTGGACTCGATTATCTTGAAGGTCTGTTCCAACTGAAACTGTTGTATGATTCTATGGTTCTCCAAAACTTCTAGCAAGGGACCATATCTCTTCCTGTGGTACATTATAGGTTTTGTGACTTTTGGATCTGCTTTACTGGAGACTTTACATCTTTTTCAAGGCATTGAGGGATGTTTTGTGCCCTGAGGTGTGTCAGTCAGAGGGGCAGTAGATATCCCTCTTCAGTTGATTAGGGAGACCGTCTGTTACAGGGTTGCTGATGTTGCAGAGGTGAGGAACTGCTGGCCCAGTTGGCACCTACCAATCCTTTGAACACAATAGGACAAAGTTCCAGATTTACGTACTCAGAATAAGTCAAGTCTGCAAATATTAACCATCGTGGGTGGCCAAACTGAGAAAACTGCAAAGGTCCTAATGGGGAAAAAGTTTGTTTACAGGCAGTCACTAAGGGTACTGGTACTGGAAATTAGCTGGGTAGATGGGAAAGAAGATGGCTTTTTACTCCAACAGCTTGCCTTGAATATGACTAAGTCCGACCAGAAAAAACAGTAAAATACTTGCACTCATTAATTTCATAGGAAGCGAGATTTGAGATTTGGGTCAGCTCCATTATATACCTTCAAAGATTGGGTTGCCTGGTAGGAAAAGTTCGAGTCAAACGGTAAAGTTTAGAAATTACGCATAAGGCGAATTCTGGTGCAGAAGCTCTTTAGCAAAAGCTGCAGTACTGAGGTTGGCATGTTGCGGAATTTGAGTGGGTGGTGGAGGCTGAAGTGGAGCCACTTCACAAGGCCTTACTCCTCTCCACAGAGAAGAACGACACCACCTGGGTCACCCACAAACAGATTCAGCGAAGCTACACAAAGTAGATGGCCTCAACACCAGTGCCCAAGGATGCTGATTCCAAAGCAGAAACCTGCTCTGGGCAGCACTGTACTTTGTCGTCAGTGTCAGTGTGGGCTGTGGAAGTGGCATCATCAACGCTACCCTTCTACTTCCAAGTGCGTGTGAGCAATGCCAGAGAAATCAGCTTGAAATTGGCTTTAAGGAAAGTGTCTGGGGGGCTGAGTTTCAGAGCCTCTGTGTTTCACTTTATTCCAAATAGAACCAGTCTTATGACTTACAACATGGTACAATTTCCCTGAACTCCAAAAAGGGCCAGCATGCTGGAGAGGAATGTATGCAACTGTGAGTGGTATTTGTATTACTTTAAATACAGTTTCCTTGGTTATTATTGCTCCTGGTGCTGGTTTATAAACCCTCTCAAAATGAGATCAAGACAGTTGTCTCTCAGCAAAGGCACTTTCAGAAAAAAGATCTTCATTAGATAAACAACAGCAAAGCTCCTGTGAACTCAACAGAGCACTACTGACTGAAGAACTGTCCCTGAAAACATTCTAAACTGAAATATTAGTTCTGTGTGAAGTAAAAGTCAGTGTAAACAGGTAGTCTTTGATGAGACCTATGCATAAGAATACAAATATAAAAATACATGTATAATTAAATAATTATGAAATAACTAACTTGAACGATCTGAATTTATACATGAGATTTCAATAAAAGAGCCAATATTTAAAAGTTGACTTGAAAAATTTAATCTTCAAAGTATTTATAAACATCCTCCTGGTATCCTTGTGAAGTAGGTGAGCATTATCCATGTTATTCAGTTGAAAAAGCAGTAACAGGACAATTATTTTTAACTGAGGTTCTTGCAACGGCTTGCATTTGGAGAAAATGCCATAATCTTAAACAAGCGTGGGGTTTGGTTTTTTCCTTTTAAAGTTATTATCTATCACTCTAGTCATCTGCTTATGTTTCTCAAAGATAGAAGACTGACTTCACATACGCTGGGGTCCACCAGGAGTGAGCCTCCTCACATAAAACTGTAATGGCATCAGGCATGAAAATTGTGCCACAATCTCACAAAGTGAAGCACATCCTTATTATATGTGTGTGTGCGCATTGCAGGAGCAGCACAAGCAGCAGCTAACAAGCTCATACACACTTGGCGTAAGTGTATAAAGAGGACAGCTGCATCATATACATGTGCATCTCTCTGATCGTAAAAAAACCTTAATTGCACATTTCTTACTATTTCTTTAACAGTTAGAGTCTCTTTTTTTATTACTATCACTTTAATTTTTTTAGACTTTAAGTAAATACGGCAACATAGAATTCTTCCACTTCTCACCTCAGAACCTGACACACCAACTGGTGGTCAACACCCCTCCTCCTCTTCAAAGTCCAACTTACCTGCCCACTGTTAGCCAAGTCATCCACAGACAGAGAAGGGTCCAGTCTCAGGGATAACCCAAAGTCACAGAGACAGCAGGTTAAATCATTTTTCACCAGGATGTTGGAACTCTTTAGGTCTCTGTGCACAATGGGTGTTTTGGGGCGACCACAGGGTGTGTGATCACTATGCAGATGGGCAATCCCTCGGGCCAAGGACCCACCCAGTTTCCAGAGGTCCTCCCAGCTGATAATGTGCCGTGTGAGATATTCCTGCAAATTGCCTCTAGCATGGAAGGCGGTGATTAACCAATACTGTTTACCAAGATCTGTCTTACGCTCCTCTGCTGTCAAGAATTGGAGGATGTTCTCATGCTTGAGGTTTACGTCTGAAAAAATGTCTTTCTCAGTTTTCCAAGAGGCATATTCTTCATAGGGGAAGATCTTGACTGCCACAGTTTCATACTGCTCTGAAGTGTTTTGTTTCAATTTGGCTTTATACACTTCAGCAAACCTTCCTTTGCCAACGACAACGTCCAATTCAATGGGCAGCAATTCTGTGTTGTGGTTGATGTTGTTAGCACAGGTAGAGCTGATGTCTGAGCGGTCATCATCTAACATAATGGCACAAACATCACTGCAATCCTTATGTTTCCTAGGCTTAACATTCTTCTCCCATGCCTTGTTGAGTTTCCTCTTCTTATGAGTACGGTAGGCATAAAAGATAACAATCACGGCAACAGAAATCACCAGTAATGGGACAAGACTTATGATTGTGACTTTCGAAATTTCATCTTTCTCCTCTGGCTTATGGGGGTCATCTGGAAAGAAGACCAGAAAGAGGGCATACATTAAGTGACATCACAGCTTTATGTACAGGAAGCTGTCAATAATTATAATTTTTTGTCCAGAGTGCAATACATTATTTCCTCCACTGGCAGTAAGTAATAAAAACGATCACTACTTTCTTAACCTCAAAATGTTGCTTTCTATGTAGGCCTCTACTTACCCCGACTTCCCTGTCTGCTTATAAAAAGTTGGAACTGAGTGAGCAAGAACCTAGTGTAATTTAATAGCTCTAATCTTCTCTCAGGCTCTTAATACATTACGGATGAAGCTTTGCTACCCTGAAGACAATAGCCAAAGTCTCCCGCTCTTACTCTGATGATGCATTCTTAACAGATTGGCCCCGTGAACCAGTAATTACTAGAGCATATTTATTTGTCTTATAATCAGATTTATAAATAAATAGACAATGCAGCATGTGAATTCCAACTTGCCCAGTTATCACTCCAGATCCAGTATATCTCAGTGGGATCCGTATAAGGACACCTTCAGTAAGCCTGTCTGCATGCAGCTACTGCAGACTACTATTCAGGCATGCTATGCATGCCTTCACACACATCTGAAAAACAAAACTCCTCATACTTTGATGTATGGGAAAGAAAAAAATTCAAACACCTATGTGTACACAGGTGTTTGAATCCTGCAGGCACAATCAGGCATGCATGACACATCAGAATTGCCACCCTCCCATGTACATTTTGCACGGATTTATGCATCTGAAAACTTCCTCTGTGTGTCACCTGCCGGCTGTACACTTGCTGTCCTGTTGTAAAGCAGCGTTTGGTTCACTCCAAACTCCGTAGCTGGTGCAGTCCACACACTAACACATTGTTAGATGGAATAGATAGGATGTAGAAGCACAAGGACATATTCTAGAATAGGGAGATGTTCTGGGAATAGCACAGCTCATTATTCTAGAGGTGAGAGCTGCCCTGTCATCCCTAGTTCACTAGAAGTGACCATCTAGTTCAGTATTTCTTAGGGAAGATAAAGAGTTTAAAGAGAACAGTTTTATTCTGAAAACAGATTAAAGAAGGAGGGTCAGAGTTTAACTGAACCTGATTTGATTGGACACATGGAAATTCCTTCCTTTGAGTCAGAGCAAATGTACTGCATTATCTTTCCATGAGGGAGGGGATTGACTGGAAGAAGCCCTGAATGGACTAAAACAACTGAAGCTGCAACCAGAGTTAAGCAAGTGGCTTGTGTTGACAGGATGATGCTTTGACGGATGCTTGAGTTAGAACAAGCAGTACTTTTGACCCTTCAATTTAACCTGTAATCACCTTTCCATTGGAAACACAGTTAGCTGGCAAGCAGCAGGAGCCATCAAGCTATTCAAAGGCAAGTGATGGGACATCTAAAGAGTACATTCTTCTTTATTCGGAAGAAGGCCTGAATCCTGAACCAGGATGTGCTTCCTCTGCTTGAAAGGTTCATCAACCAGATGTAGAACAATTCCAGCCTCTTGCCTAGGGTTTTAAGGAAGAGGAAGAGCCTTTCTAGCACTGACAATCCAGGCTAGCACAGGGCAGTGGCATTCACTAGCAGCATCTACGAGGAATGAATTGCCTTCATTTATGCAAAATGAAGGAAATCCCTTTTGAGCCCATCCTTTCTTCTACACCTATGCAAACCACAGACCCTTATTCTTAAGTGATTTTCCCTGGCAACAAAACGTTAATAATTTTTGATTTGTTTTTCAAAATTTTAAATTAAAACAAAATCCTTTCAAGTTAATCACAGATTACAGGCACCCCTTCTGCTTCTCAACATGCTGAACAAAGAGGAAAAAACCCCAAACCTGGCCCTAAATGGAGGAATATATCTAGAAAGTCCAATATCAGTGTCAGTAAACAGAAGATTTGCATTGCTTATTCCCACGTGTATTCTTCGCTCTCAGAAAATCTGCTTTATAAAAACTTGGGAATTGTCTAGATGGAAGAGACCTGACTACATTGTGGGATGGCTGTTTTGGAGTTTTGGCTGCAAGCAGGCCACAACTGCATGAGCATAACCATGATATGTAACAATCAGATAAAATAGTCTTAATGAACATTTGGGATTCTGTTCTGCTTTTTTTCTTGGTCATAGAAAAGTGTGCTTGAAGTTTGGAACCGAGTAATATATCACCTACATCATACTTTTTAACAAATGTGAATATGCCTCTTTAGGGAGCTTTAAGCCCTTTTTGTTTGCCACAGAGCTGCAGAATGTAGCCTAGATATCTGAAATACAAATGTATTCCTAACTGAGGGACAAAAACCTCAAGATGTATTACTTCTCTTTCAAATTCCTCCCCATGAGTCCTGGCAGTTAGGGGTAGCTGGGTGCACATTCAGCTCTGAGAAGAAACCCAAAGCCACTGCTCCTTGACTGTTACGGATACCTCTTTGAGGGTCTCTGATCATTCCTATAATGCCCTAGATCAGGCTGTCTTATTTTGTTTCCAGCAGACTTCACAGCCCCTTTGGCTCTTCCTCTTTTTGCACCAGAGAAAGCTCTGCTTGTGGCGCAGGGGGATTTCTGAGTGGAAGGGAGAAACTGTTGATGTTGCAACTGTCACTTGAAAAAGAATGAGGAAAAAAAAAATCAAAGCAGAAGCTGAGCAGCTTGGCCACTTCCCCTGAGAACTGTATCATCCTGCACCCCTGCTGCAAAGTCACACATCCTCTTTGGCATCGTCCCTTGGAGGAAGCAGGGAGCCAGAGGGTGAAAAGCATACAGCTGCACATCCCTACCTAAAGCAACAAGGATGAAGGGCGTGCTCTTTTTCAGTTTATAAGACACTAGACAGGCCCCACTCAAGGCTTGGAAAGGGCAAGAATGGGCATTCAAGAGGGAGAACAGAGTGTCAGGACTGACAAGGCTGAACTCTGAGCTTAGGAGGAGACTGAGCTACCTGTCAGCAGAATTAAAGGGGACAGAAGCAGCAAAGAGCTGGTCTGGTCCAAGTAAGGCAATTCTGCACTGTCTTTGATTTTGACTGCTGATATAAGCAGAACAAAATCAGCCCTTCCAGCACAAGCTAAGGTTGGGGTTCCTCTCTGTTTGAATATGTGTACAAAGTCAGGGCAGAATCAAAATTCAAAGCATATCTGTATGTTTGCTTAGTGGCTAGCCAACATTTTATGGCTTGACTACAGGAATCTAAGAATAAATATGTACATTTTCTTATAAATAATTACCTATGACTCAAACTCCATAATTTCAAAAATGGGAGTGCAGTGTCCTCATTCTGAGCACCAGAATAAGCAAAACCTGCACAGGCAGACTAGGAACTGGTTAAATGAAAAAGCCTTTCAGGTTTTGCAAACATGCCCCTAAATAACTTTCCTCACTCAGAGCTATTATTTAGGCAGATCAGTACTTTCTTAAGCTTCAAAAGAGCCTATTAATATAGCATAACAATAGAGAATTTGAGCTAAAAGAAAGCTTCCTGTATGTGGTTTAAACTAAGCACAAGCCATCTGCACAACCCTTAGCACTACCTAAGCCTTCAGGGAATAGGGCTCAGGTGCCAAGGAAAATGGAAACACTGTACAGCCCCTGTTCAGTCAGGAAGCTCCAAAGAACAACATTGCTTTGCTTGCAAATGTTTTAGGTTGGATTCGGTGCCTTTGATTGAACTTCAGTGTCACTGAACTTTGGAAACAAGAAATAAAACAACAGCAGAAAAATTAGGACCTGCATTTGAATGCACAGGGCAGCAAACAAAGCACAGCCAGTACTGATGAACTACTTCAGCGCTCTTTGCTGTTTGTGCAAGTTCTAACGTTGCTCTCTGTTCATCTGGTAGTCAAAGCCACAACAGCAGGGCAAGAATATATTTGATACTGGTAGAATTCAGGTTAAGTGTGTCAACGCTAATGTATTGCAAGCTCGTCTAGCATCTTAAAGCCCCCCAGAAATGCAGTCACAAAATATGGGCCCAGACCTGGGACTGTGATCTAGTTATTTTGCAAGCTCCTGAGACACAAAGCAGCCTTTTTTGCTGCCTGGAGGACAACTCTGTTTTACAGCAGCTCTGAGGTTTCAAAGTTTGATTTCAGTTCTACACCGGAATGAAAACTAACACTTTTTGCATGCTTTTGCATAAACAGAATTCTGTTCAAATGTTGCACTTTGGCAAGAGATGCGAGTGCTGAATCCCTACCAGTGAGGGGACTAATCTGGCATATGGGCACTCCAAGCTCAAGTCCTGGTCTGTTTGATTCAGGGAAGAGCTTTTCATCTCTTATTATTGTGAATCAGGCAAAATGTGAGTTTGAACCTTATGTGCATACTCATTTCTGGGCAAGACACTAGGCAATAAAATACGGAAAAGTCTGCCCATCTCTTTAGTGTTACTTTCTGGATGAAAACTGATTCCATGAAATGCTTCATTTTCAGTGAAATGAAGTTTAACTCAGAGTAGCGGTTTGGGATAATTTAGTTTGTCTCCAATGAAGAATCCTCAAGTGACAATGAAATTCTGTAGTTCCGTGTCTCATGTACCTTCCTGATTTTGGTCATCTTAGAATTAAAATGGCTTGGAAATTTCAGCTTTGCCAAAATATTTTTAGATGTGAAATGTTGAGTTTCAAAACAGAAACTCTGGTTGTGACATTCCTGCACTTTTCCCTGAAACCCTTGAGGACAAAAGTGATCTGAAAGTTGATCCAACTTTTGTGTTTAAAAACTTCTGCTAATTTTACAGGCATTGTTTTTTGACCTTTGAGGTGGGGGAGGGGGGGGGAGCTTTTTCTTTAGCAAAATGGTTGATCCTGACACAAAATACTTGGAAATAATCAAATTCAAATGCTGCATCTCAAACTAACCTGCATTTTTTTATCTCGACAGTTTCTTGGAAGCATTTTAATTTTCCATCTTTGCTGGAGATTTAGTGGTTTTTTTTCAACTTAATAGTTTTGTGGAGCAGGAAATCAGTTCCACCCCTCTCTCTGCTCTATGCTAAACCAGCTGATGGCAGAAGACAGAGATTATGAGATTTTAACACCAGAGTGGACTCTATCTTGCTATCCAGTGGGAAATCAACCTTGACATTTCTTGTAGACTTTCCTGAAAGTTAAATTCCTGCAGCCAGTACCTGAATTTGACATGAGGGGGTTTTTTGACATCAAGCCTGTCAAGGCCAGTAACTTGTGTTTGAGCTGTATGTCTTCATCTTTTAGTCTAAAGGAGATATTGCCAGAGTATCCAAAATACAGAATCTGCTGAAACAACCTCCTGGAGAGGCACTAGCTCTCGTAGTTGGCAGATCCGCCTGGCCTGCTATAGGGGCTCAACTAGTGGAAGTGACAAGGTAAAGCCATCTCTAGAGACAGTTTCTAAAGCTGTCTTTCTAAAGAACTGCCATCTGCATGCCTCACAATTTGGCCCCCTTTGTTTGCTCGAAGGTGTGGGAACTCATTCTTTTGACCTTTTGGTTATTTGCCAGCCTGAATGTTGCTCTGCAGTCAATACATGACTGGCCAGACCCAGCCCTCAGAGCACTTAATGCAGGCCGTTGCCCAGTGCCACCACTTACCTCTTTTCCTGAGACATAGTAAGGCAAATGTATGAGCAATTTTTGGAGAGCTGTGGCACACCCACTGCTGCTCTCCCCTGGGGACCAACAGCTTTGCCCTCAACATGACTACTCACAACTGGGTGATCAGGGCTCAATACATCTCTGTTATGTCCAGTTACGTGACCCAGTTATAAGTGTTACATGCATATGCATCCGTTACTTGATGGGGATGGCTGCATCTTAGTCACGGGGGTGGGAGACGGACAACTTGATTGCTTCTGGCTGGCTTCAGTGAAAAAGCTGGGCAGCAATGATGTAAGGGATATTTTATCTACTGTAAGCAGAATTTCATTTTTACAGCTGATTGCCAAGTATGCTGTTCAGCACCCAGGAGGTTCAAGAAACTCTTAAGCTCTAAGACAGAACAAATAGTTTGTTGCTGTTTTATTCCCTCACTGCTGGCTAGAAAGTGTAATTCCTTGGTTTGCTCCACAGCATCCATTTGTTTAAAATCTCCCACCCCTGCATGCATTCTCTTGTTATCTCTGCCGTTCTAACAGGTCACTTCACTGTGTGTACATGACATCTCTCACACATTGACTTTTGTAGCTGGGCTTTCCTACTCAGCGACATGAAAGCCCACATATTCTAACTTTAAACAATGTGACTGTGTTTCTGTGATACACGCCTCAGTTATACAGCTTGGTGTCTGCTGCTGTTTGCTGGTGGTTTTCTGGAACAAATCAATCTCTCCAGTTTCAATATGTTCCAACAGATGCCACACATTAACCACTATTTTTATTCTCAGCCTGAGTTTCACCCCTCCAACCTTTCCCAAAATATTATGTTGCCAGTGTTAGTTACAGTTTGTTTCTGTCTGTAATTATTAAAGTCTCTTCCATGACAACCTGATAAAAGGTTGGCCACATTCCCACACTTATTAAGCTCTCAAGTGATGCAAATTGTAACAAATATGCCAACCAGACTGGAAGAGCGCTGCCTAGTTTGTTTTTACACAAATCTGTAACTGAGCTCTACATGGTTATTTTTCTAGGAAGGAAACAATATAAATAACACAGAGCAAAACAAAATTTTGGCTTCTTTTGCCTCTTTCCATTCTATTTCCTTTCTATTTCACTAAGTGAATCAGACGTTTAGTATTAGACAGCCTCTCCTTTGGTTACATACAGCTGCAGGCATTGGGTGGGACTGTGGTTGCAAATACCTAAGAGGAAATACAGAGAACAATGCCAACATACAAGCAGTGAGAGGCTCTGTGCAACGTTATGCAATGCTACTGACCTCTTTAGGGGCAGCTGGAAGACAGTTACCTTCAGAACATGTTAGCTGGATAACACAAAAACAGATTAATGAAAGTCTTTGTTAAAATCCATTTGGAAGCAGTCCAGCTGTAATCATCTGCCTTCTGCTCTTCCTTGAGCACTGGACAACTCATCACATGAGTATTTATGGCCTGGCGGCTGTTTGTGCACAGATCTTAAGTCTGCTCTTAAGTCTGAGATCCTCCTATGTAGTCAAGTAAAACCACTAACGCTTTGACTCTAGTAAGGAGAGGAAGAGGAGAGAAAGAAAGGAAGAAAGAGGGGCAACATGTTAGAGACAAGCGAGAGAAAACAAGTTAAGGAAACTCTAAAACATTATCCATATCTCCTGCGATCTGGGCACAGGACAGGCAGGCATACTTGCTGTGGTTCAGGCAGCAGAACAATACCAGAGTTCCCAGGCAACAACCGTACACAGTGAGCAATCACAGCACTTGACACACTGCAAATCCATAGGCTGCAATTTGTTTGGGCAAATGACTCAGCCACAATTGATTAATCAAATACTTAACGTCTCTTACACTCTCAATTAGCAAACTCGGTAAAATCATGATCAATGTGAAGACTGTTAGCAGCACAACACCCTCCCTCACCCTGGTACACTTCCCCAATTAGCTTCATTATTCTCATAAACTCTTGTTGACCTGTCAGTCATGTCTATCACTGAAGTTTTGATATTTCAAGGCAACTGTCTGGATAATTCAGATAATCATTAAAACTTGTACACATTTTTGCTGCTAAAGGTTTCTCCTATTATTAAAACTGGGTGCAGTGAGGATGCCCAAAATAACGAACTCATTTTGCAACACATGAAGAATAAACACAGCCTACCTGAACTGTCCCACAGACACCTCGCTTGCAAGCTACATGGAGATCTGCATATCATGGCAAGACGGGCGAGGATGAAAAATGATCACCATGTCAGTTACCAAAATGAAACAACTCTAACCCAATGCAGTGTTAAAGGTCTGCAAATCGTATTTCCAAATGTTGAGATAAAAACCACATATATAAACCCAACAGTACTTAAAGGACTTGTTTTCCTGTCTGCAATCTCCAGTGTTGGGGGTCACCCTTTTGCAGGCTGCTGAATGAACGTGTGTGAATCAGCCTGCATGGCAGGAGAAGTCGCACTGCAGAGCAGGCAGGTCATGCACTGAGTGACATGCAGGCACCCCATTTCCTCAGCTGCAACTGCCTGGGCATCTCTGCCCACAGAGAATGGGTCAGCTGGAAAGAGCACAGTCCTGCTTCATCCCTTCGGGTAAACAAGCCTTGACCTTAGTCAAATAGCTTAGGATTGTTAACAAGGAAGAACTTTGTCAGGCATTTGTCATGCTCGCACTGGTTGATGAATAGAAGCTGGGAGATGGAGTGGTGAAATGAAGGCTGAGGAACAAAGCTGCCCAAACACAAAAGGAGACCTGGAACTATGCAAACAGCTACAGACAGACCTTGTTCATCATAAGGTCAAAACACAAGAAGGCAAAGCAAGATGCAGAAGATCCAGCAGACACAACTAGACATCAAGGAGGAAAAAACCCTTGTAGTCCAGTCCTGCACTCATCTTTTCCATGACAGCAGCACCAGGCTCCTGTCTGCCAGCTAGGCAATATCTAGCCAGCCCGATTTTCAAGCCCGATTTTGCCTAATCTTTTCCAGTGGTTTTGCTTCCTGGCTTTGCCTTCTGGTAACATCAGCATTAGACATTTGAATAAATAATAATTAAAACACACTAGCATTGAGTTTTGCTGTGAGTAGCATTTTTCCACCAAAGGGATGTAAGCTGCTTGCCAGTCATCCACAATTTTGTTTGGAAAAAAAAAATAAAAAAAATAAACAGAGTAGTCAGAGACTAGTCAGATTTGCAATGGCTACCTGTTTCCCATAAATTATTTCTCCAAGAACTACAGAACACTGTTGGGAGTGATTCTCCACACCAGCTGCCTGGGGACTGAAATGCTAGGGATCTGAATCAGAGTTAGAAGCCCCCTGACACAGCAGAACTACAAGCATGTGCAGGCACATGTCTGACTGTGTCTTGCTTATTTTGCAGATCAGCAATTTAAATGAAAGTCCATAAGAGAAACAGGCATTTGATTTGGATGTAACTACTTCAAACATTTCCAAAGCCCTTGGGTGAGTCATGACACCTCCCATTACCCAAAACCTTTAGATGTTTGTGTCTAAAAATGGAATCAGGAGATCTACCCGTCACAGTCAAGACTGATTCAAGTCAACAGTGCTATAAACCAATTCTTCTACAAGCAGTAACACCTCAGCTGTGAATCACTGGAACATAGTGAGTAACCTCTAGTGGAAATTAGAGCTTATTGCTTTACCACAATTTTCTTTCTTACCCCAAAAACACCAGGAAAAAAATTAAGTATGATCTGTCTTAAGCGTGTACCCAGGAGGAAGAAGAGATAGAGCACTGATCATTTATAGCAGTAGCTTGAAAGGAAAGGCTGTGATTATCAGAAGAAAAAATACAATCTTTTTAATCAACCCAGTTTCTGCTAATAAATGTGTGTACATTCACTTTTTGATCAGACTTTTTACACTGGCTTTTGTCCAGTCTCTAAAACTGTAGGATGTGCAAAAATTCTTACTCTGGTGTACAAGAAACCTAGGGAAACAAAAAGGCAAGAACAATGTACAGAATGGATCTGGATGATAGACATTCCAAAGGCAAAATTATTACAGGCTATTATCTAGTTGTCTGGAGGAGCCGTGGACCAGCTGGCTGTGATGTTCTGCTCGAAGTTAAACACAGACAGGAAACCGCATGTCTGATACTGTAAAAATCGTTTGTCTTCCTGCCATGGCTAACCAGGCAAGCAACCCAAAGGGGCTGTTTTCATTTAAGAGAAACTCTAATCCACAAGAACAAAAAAAGGAATGACACAGCCCCAATTCTCCCCCCCTCCCTCAACTGGAGTTAATGTTTGTGTTTGTGAATGAACTTGAAACGTTAGAAACTGAAGTTTTACATTACTTAAATTTTTATCTGTAGTTATTCACTTATTACATGTGAATGCAGGACATAGTTTTCATGAGTCACCTGGAGTGCTTACAACACATGATCTAGAAGGAAAGGCTCCACTCCAAAGAATGAAAGGAACTAGGGTAAAATGACTGGGTTTTATTCTATGCTACAGCTCCTTTTAGGCTGCTCTGGAAGTGTGAGGGGGGCTGCAGAGTAGATTGGAATGAAGGCATTTGGTGTTGAATTTATAGAACGGTTTTTCATAAACATACACACAGAAGGCACACATTTGTCAGAGTGATTGTATTCAACTACATAGTTCCAGGAGAAATAGCTATAAACTGATTAATTTATCACAAATTAGCCAAAATCCACAAGGGTGTGGTTTAATTTGTATAAAAACTCTAGACAGCAGACACGGAGTAAGATGTTTTCACTTCACATTCTCTTCAACAAAAATCAAGGCAATTCGTTAGAATTAGGTCCTATGTCCACCACTTCTGCTCACATCAATACCAGTATTTATTCCAATTCCTTTAAAGCCCACCCAAGTAAGAGTTGGTCATATAACCATGGATCAGCAGTCAAGGTTGTCTGGTTTCAAATCAAGAAAATGAGGAAGAGGGGAGGCACTGTCATCAGACATGAATAGCCTGGGCCACAGGTGGCAAAGTCTTTCTAGCTTGCTCTTGGCTAATCTGACATGATTGCAACCTGAACTAGTTAGCCTTCTTGGAGGGCTGGAAAGCGGGGGGCTAAAAGCCATTTACATAGTTGTCCACCTCAGTGCAGTCACGCAACATGTTTCCCAGGAGTGGAAACAGTGTCCCAAACCTTTAATCTCAGAGAATAAGGATTTGATTATATCATTTTCTGAGGAATTTAGAGGTGATAAGGATGGGTTCTATGTTCCATATTCATTTAGAAAAGTGCATGCACACAAAGTTCTCTACAGGAAAACTTTGTCTCACACTTGCCTGTGAGAGACCTGACTTAGTAATAGAGTCACTGTGGGATCCATCAGGTAGAAGAAAAATGATGTGTATGCATGCACCCATGCACATCTGTGTGTGCAGCATGAGGTCCACTAGCACTGTACACACCCGCACTGCCTTCAACTGTGTTTGCAGTGGTCTATATAGGCATTTATGAAGTAGAATAGGGACAGGTTATGCACTTGTGATTTGGTCTATACTCAGATTTTACTGGTTTAACTGAACTCACATATGCATCCTCGTGCCGTGGTAAGCATCAGGTAGCATATCCACCAGTGAAGGAACATTTTAGTTACTTCACACCCACCACAGAACAGTGCAGATGGTCAGTTACAACAGAGAAGTTGACTTTAGATTCACAGCCTATCAAGCTACTCAGTGGTATCTGTATATAGATGTCACATTGGCAATACAGCCTTTTAGAAGAGGCAAGACCTTAAATAAAACATAAGCAAGAGGCAAATGCTGTATGATGTAATTAGCATATGTTGTATTTTGGTGTGTCAACAGAACAACTCTAAACATCTTGCTTTCATCATGCCTTTCATCAATTTCTAAGTGCAATGTCTTTAGCTGAGTATTACATTTACTTCAAAAGGAGGACAGCCTGGCAGGAAGAAATATCCTCTGAACACAGAAAAGAAAGGCTGAGACGTTGCAAGACTTGGAAGAGACCAAAACAGTTCCTGCCACTAGAAGTTTTTCTCCACAAAACACAATTCCCAAGTCCACCAGTATGACAGTTAATATTACTTGCATGGTATAGCCCAGGAACACAGGACAAATTTTTAAACCTACCTGATGAGAAAATGAGTCTATCGTTGCATTCGTCACCTGTACAGGAACACATGAACATCAGTCCCCCATCTCCCTTCTTTTCCCTCATCAAACAGTCATCTGAGCTGGAGACATCCAACATGTGACCATACAGTGTTTTCTGAGGATCATGGCATATTGTTTCTAATGTCACATTTTCATCATTCTGTCGCCTAAAAATGAAAAGGAGACAATTGAAATCAAAGACAGAATACTTTACAAAGGGAGCAGACAGGATTGTGCCTGCCTGAAATTTGCCTCTTTTGAGAGCTCAAATAGGATTTAAAGAGTATCATACACTCTTCTCCAGCTTTCCTGAATGGGGTAAATCTGGCTGCATCTGGGGTCCTCGCATTGAGGCATTTGTAAAATGGCACAGCTATTCCTGTATCTTATTAGCACTAAGGTCCAATGAGTGCCTTTGAAAATCTCAATCAGAATTATTCAAGTTAATGCTCAATGAACTGCTGTGAACTTCAGAACATACTTTTGGTTTTTGTGGTCACTGTGCAGACAGTAAAAATCTGTGGGAAATTATGATAAAAACTGAATTATTTCCTCAAAATCAGAAGAACTTCTAGTGAGCTGGCCTTTTCATTTTGCTTTTGAAGACAACAATCAACACAATTTCTGTCCTGAAGGAGCTAGCCTTATAAGAAAAAAAAAAAAAAAGCCAAAACAACCAAAACCCAGTAACAACCACAGAACTGGTGCTAGCTAGAGCTTCCTTATTGTCAGGGAAGTATTTACAGCTGATAATCTGGACCATATTCTTCTGTTTTGTCCTGGTCTGTAGATTTAGTTTCACTGACACAAGTCTCAGAGGCAAAGAGCACTTTAAGTACAGTAATTTTCATTTTGGATAAATTGACATGAAAAATCCAGAATCTACCTTCAATGGCACTGCAGCCACTTTTTATGGTAATAATAGGCACAGGACAAATATGGAAGAGCACACTGTATTGATTCTGCATTTCAAGTGTCTTGAAACCAATTATGCTGAAAATCTCTTCAAGTCAATGGACATGACTAATCCCTCAATAAATTAATTAATTATGTCTTTCTGTAAGTGGTTCTAATTATGTTCCTAAATCAGCAGTAATGTTACAAATACTCAGGTCTTTTCTTTTTGTCCACTCATTAACTAATTAAGAGTGTTTCTGGTTTTCTTTGGTAGGATTGGCTTACCATTTGTGGATAGGCAAACCCCCAGCCTTTACACTGGAATGCAATTTCAGAGTCCACAAATCCTAGAAAAGTGTTACAATGCATCTTCATATACTCTTTTAAACCTATTCATATGATATATGAAAAGCTCTATGTCTACATCCGAGTCACTACATACACAGAAGACATTTTTACTGTTAGAGAGTATT
Organism: Apaloderma vittatum; assembly: GCF_000703405.1. Lineage (NCBI taxonomy): Eukaryota > Metazoa > Chordata > Aves > Trogoniformes > Trogonidae > Apaloderma > Apaloderma vittatum. Next base: position 136,982 of record NW_009701735.1, read on the forward strand.
TCTACCTACGTATGGTAAATAAGCCTCCTGTGATAGAGCTGCATAATCTAGTTCACTTTGAAACCTGAGAGTGAAATGTCTTTCTTCAGTAAATGTCATCACAATTCTCTGAGTCTCAAATCTGTTTCTACTCTGAGTGCTGTGGGTGGATGCAGCTTAATAGTTTGAGCAAAAACATGCCTCTCTTCCAATAACAGCATAAGCTGGAACAGAAGAGCTTCAGAAGAAAAAAATCCCCATAACATTTCATACCAGAATTGCTGTTAACCTCAAGCAACTCTCAGTATGCTGAGCACAGATAACAAATTGGAAGTGAGAGAGTAAAGCCCGGTGAGGTAGCAAGGACATTCTGAACATCAGAGCAATCGAGGAAAGTATTAAGTAATGATGACTGAGGGCATGCTCCCCTCCCCTCCTCTAAGAAGAAATAACTTACCATATAGCGACACAGACTTCACTATTCATCTCACAGATAGAAGTGATGCTGCAGTTGCTCTTGCACTGATGTTGGTTTGAGCACGTTGTTACTTCAACGTCACAAAATTTGCACAGCTTTGACATTTTAAATCCATTTTCCTTATTTCTGTCTACAGTTGTCATAATTTCAGCTTAAGGAAAAAAAGAGAAGGAAACTCAATAATGGCAGATTACCAGATTGCATTATTGCTCATTATGAAGATGAGGTTTTCATCAGCAGCAAATATTTCCTCCCACCTTAAATCAGAAAATCTTTGATCTTTCACACGTACCAGTTTTCTTTACAACAGGGTAAATGCCACAGTGTCAAGACTAGGTTAATCAAAGTGAACTAGAAAAATGAAATCAACTTCTGTTCACTTGAAAAGGAGCAAAAGTTGCTTTGTCATTTGCAGAATCAAGCTGATTTCTGAGTCTAGTTTGCCCTAAAATAACTCTTCTGCAGTCACCCATTTGCATTATTCACATGCAGCATATCCATCCCCCATGTACAATATATTGCATCATGGTCTCTGTGATGAAGTAATTGTGAGTACCACAGTGGGAATGCATGTTAGGCAGGTGACATCATTAAGACAGGGATCATGATGAATTCCGCGAGTTCGTCTTTACTAATGTAAGGCATAAACTGGACCACTGCCCTAATCTGAGTACTGTTCACATAGAAAAACACGGAGCTGGAAGTGACTTTCAACTTAGACAGTCTGTCAGAGGTTGTGGGTAAAACTCAAACTGGAAATGCAATAGGGCATCTGGGCAGCTCATGTAACCTGCTTTGGGAGTCTTCCTGGGCTAACTCTAGGAGATTTGAATTCAAACTAATTTGCAATGACAGTCTTGTTTTGTAGAAGTCTACTTTAACCCAACAACTATCTTTTTGCACCCAGGCATTGAAGAATTACTTACTGCTTCTGAGTCTTAGTACTCACCATGTATTTTAGTGTGGTAGCAGTAAGGGAAGAGATAGTTTTTTGTCCCAGTGTATGAATTTCAGGAAACATATTTTTAGTTCAAAAACTATTTTGAAAAGCCAGTGTGACTACAAGGAACAGAAAATGCCAACATAAATTTTTTTCTAAAGCTAAAATGAATATGCAACTATCTGAAGTGGAGCAGATTATCTACAACAGTTTCGGACTGACTCATTTTGTAATATATTTAGCAAAGTAGGTTGAACCACTTCAAGGAGATATTTGGCTTCATATAGCACAGTCCTTTTCTTGTAGCCACTTTTGTGTTAAAACTATGTTCATATTGCTTTCTGTGGCCAAATGTTGCTTGTCAGCTGATAATAGGCAACTAGGGATTTGTAATTTCCCCTCTCTCTTCCATTAGTGGAGAAATCAATTTTTCCTTCTAGAATGTCACTATTTACTACCATTAGAATATTTTATTACAGGAATTAAATATACATGCTGTTTCCAGAAGGAAATAAAAAGGCCTCTTGGTTACATTTTCAATGGATTTCTCAGCCATTGTGAGAGACTGAGAGAAAAATCTTCCTTCTTCATCTGAATCACACATCTTTCTCACCACTAACATGCTCTGGTACTGACCTAGATCTGATCTTACTGCCATTGTAATCAGCAGCAAAACTCCCAGTAATTTTAATGGTGCAGAAGCAGCTCCTACACATTGGAGAGGGTCATGATGAGCACACGGGGAGCACTTAATCAGGTGGAGAATGCTGGCAGCAAATTATGGGCTGGTTGAATTTTAAACCTCAGGTAAACATCTCTTGTTCTGAATTATTTGTGTAGCAATAACTCCCAGAAGTTATCCTGAAGAGCAAGGCCTCATTGGAGTAGGTGTGGTAGGAACTCAGAAGATCTTAAATCTAGAGTTCTATAAAATATATGTTATTATACTAATCATTAGGGCCAATTGCTCCTCTCTTCTGGATGGTACCTCTTATTTACCACACGTTGAAGAGAAACTAATAGCTGTACTGATTTATCTAGGTTCCAGTAATGATCAAAACCACCTCATACTGTGGGACTGTCCCTCCAGTAAGAGAAAATCCACAGTCCTAAGAGCCAGGATGCACGATACAGAAAAATATCGTGGGAGAGCCAAAGTGACTCACCAAAGTTCACGCAGGAAACCTGTGGCAGGGTGCCAAGCAGCTCACAACTGAGCCCAGGGGAAAGACATCTGCTGCTCAAACTGCAAAGACTTTAGCTGCATCTACCCTGCTTCCAGCTCAGAGCTCACACGGCTCCGTGTTTCACTGGGCAGCTGTGCCACGACGGATCCTCTGCCACAGAAACGACTCAGTCCTGTCTAGTGCCTGCAGCACTGGAGTCAAAAAGCCACAGAAAGGTGGGTCCTTAGGTAAACTGATCCAAGCACATTATGTTTGTGAAGAGGCAGGGCTCGTTCCTGTACCAGCCATGCCAGGTTCTGCCAAGACCCATCCATTGGAACAAACAGATGAAAGTATGTTTGGACATCTTCCAAGGAGAGCTCTCCAAATTAAGCAACTTTTTAAAATTTTTTTTTTAAAAAAAAGGTGCAAAGAAAGCTATCTGGAAAGCAGCAATCCACTACAAGTGCAAAGTCACAAACCTTAAGTTTGTAAGTTAGAATAGTAGGCCTTAATTCAATTGCTAGTAAAAGGCTGGGAAGTTAGGGCCAGCTAATTTCTGAACATGTTAAATTAATGGCAAAACTAAAGGGGTTTTAGGACTTCCAGAGCTGATTAAACTTGAATTTTCTCCTCAAAATTCTTGTAACAGTGCCTCTGTATTCACACTTCCAGCAGTTCAAGGTGCTGGATAAACCAACCCAGGTGGACAAACTTTCTTCCGTGCTTCAGAATCTGATGTAAAGTGAGACTGCAGTTAACATTCCCTAATATTGTCAACATTGCTCTGGCAGGTATTGGTATGCTGCATTAATACAGCATGGCTTTGCCCAATGTGACAACCCATATAGTTCCAAACTAAAGCCAAGTCTGACTTTCCTCTATCAAGACTGGTGCCGAAATCAACCTCTGCAAAGAGCCTTAGATGAAATCTGGAGTTGGATGTGAACCTGAACATCACTCGTGTCTGATCACTAGACCCTGAGGACTTAGAAATCCAGGACAGATTGGCCTCCTTCCAAGTCACATGAACTCAGACTTATCTCTAATCAACAAAATCCCATCTGGAGAATGACAAGCTGGTAGATGCCTTCCTTAGGAAGTGTATTCACTGACTTTCTGATGGGCCCACAGTCAGGGAATGGTGTACAACCAGCAAGATTGTTCCTCCTCTTGTAGTTACTTGAATGCCTATCTCTAAAAATGATTGAGTATCTTGCTGTGCACTTCATAACCCATGAACCAATTCCTCAATGTTTTCTCCTGCTCAGAATATCAAAGTAACTTAAACACTGTGGAGAGGAGCAATCTTTCATTTTTTAAAAAAAAGTTTTTATAATGGGAAAGTCAATGGAGAAAACAGAGATTTGCACGTCTGAAGGAAGTCATCCTAAAATGTGTACTTGTCTCCCAAAATTTGAGTTTTGCCAACTCTAATGTTACTTTTCTTATTTTGACTTCTACAGGAAGCCTAATTCTAGCTTTCCTTGCTTCCCGTCCATGGAGAGGGCTCCAAATAAAAGCACGTAGTTTCTCAACTGAAGCTTTCATCCAACCAGGTCAGCATAGATCAGTCACTGTGGTTAAAATGCATGGAACATGCAAGCCAATATGTGGGCTGGATATTATGGAAATCACACCAGACCAGCCACATAAGAAATATCAACTCTGTGGATTCTGGTGGAGCTAGGCATGCAGGACAACACTTTTACTCTATGGTTCACCTCTTTTTTACGATTTCTCAGGACCTTATAAACAGTGAGCCTCACTGAGTCTATTGACTGTCCTGAAGTTGTTTGCTTTCTGTCTGTTTTTGTAGATGTGTAACTTTCATTGGGGCCTCAGGCTACAGTTTACATTCCTTTTATTTTTTAGTCTTATTACAGAACCCTTAAAAGCCAACAACATTTAAATACAGCCCAACCAACATGCTGTCTTTTGGGCAATATCTACACTGGAAAACTTTATTTATGTCTTAGGATGCATTTCAGAAACAGCAGTCAATTTCTCTTACTTCTATCTTGTAAAATACTGTTACTGCATTTCCTTTCTATCATGCACATGTATACACATAAAACAGCATTGCTGAGCAGACAGATCCCATCCCTTCAAAAAACAATTGCTGAGGGAGATGTTGCAATAGGAACTCAACTACTCAGCTGCTGTGAAATCCACCTGGTGGGAGAGACTTGTATTTAAGACTTCACTCCACTACACTATGGAAATCTGCAAGGAGGAGGATGCCTTTATCAGAAAGCTTTGGAGAAGATTATCCCTGTTCTTCCAAGGAGCACAGCTCCACAACATCATATCTCAGTGGCTGGAAAGCACAGTAGCAGCTATGAAGAACATCTCATCCTACAGAAAGACATCAGGTTTTGCCAGGAATAGTTCCAAGCACAGCATTTTTCCTATTTTGCTTACCACTCCCACTACGCTATCTATAACCCAAGCAAAACTTTGATAGTGATGGGGACACTGCTAGCATCATAGAAGTGGAGAAGTGATGATGCAGAAGCACATTCTTCATCTTACAAATATTGATGAATTAATTGCAAGAGCGAAGAAGTCAAGGAAAATGCATGATCCAAGCTTTGCTTTTAAGATCTGGATAAATCCTGATAGTTATTCTCAGTTATACAGATTACATTCAGTACAGTAATACAAGCAAGAAAAGATGGATCCACAATCAACTCCAAAGATTCAAAAATTATGAGTTGTAAAAATCACAAGACTAGCCAGAGAGATCACGGAAACAAAGAAGAAAAAGAAACCAAACCCAAATGAAAAAAACCAACTTCTGGGTTTTCCTTTATTTTCCATTGCTGTTTTGAAACTTTGGCCATAAGCAGGAGAGTTGGAATTGCTGCCTAACATAAAAAATGAAGAGATAAAAAGAAAATAAATTACTGGAATCCAAGAGCTTGATCTTCAAGAAAAATGTCAGTTATCATATGACTCATCATAAAATCACAGGAACTGGCAACGCTGCAGATCACCTAGCAACTTCCAGGACAACACCTTCAGGGGTAATCCTATGAAATATGTATTTTCAATTTTTCAGCTACAGCTGCCAATTCTGAGCTTAATGCCATCACAAATTGAAATGGAGTGTCAGTTCATGATACATACTCCCACACTCACTGTGTGAGTATGAATGCAGACAGTTCATACTGCCTTGGACCCTTCTCTGGGCTGCAGTCCTTCATCTCAAGTAAGATCTACTCCAGTAGGATTATCATGGGCACAGGACTTTCATGATTCTTTCTATTAAAATTAACAATAAGGATTATCAAGAGTGCTGAGACAGCCTCTGTAAAGCCAAAAAAATGAGCCATCTTTTATGTGCAATTAAAATACATTAGAGGGGAAAAAAAAAGGTTCCATATATGTTTAGCTTACCAGATATTTAACTACCCCTGTGGCAAGACTCCAGAAAATCTCATTCCAACAGATTCTTTTGCAGAATCTCTCTGCCTTGATCTGTATCATATATAGTCACAGATCACTGATATCACCCTGGTCTGCCCCTAGCAACTTACTCCCTGTTTTACCTCCTCAGAAGGTGTTTCATCTCTTAGGTTTCCTTTTGCCCTTCAGCCTTTCAGCTCAGCACAACAGCTGCTTTAGTCAGTACTTAAAGACATGCTTTTAATCGTATTAGCTGCATATTTATTTGCAAAGTGGTTGGGACCATTGTGTTGCTTCTGTGCCTCATCAAAGCCCAAAAGGGCTCTGCAAAGCACAAAGACTAACGTAACTTCCTTTTCACGAATATAAGGCTTCCTCATGAGGTATTTAGAGGAGATGCATGTCATGGCTTCTCCCCATCACGTAACGGCTCTTGCCTGTCATGAAAAAAATGCAAGTCTCAGTGGGAAGGCCACTGATGAACTATACTGAAACGTGGGAAACTGCTGTTTCCCACCTACCGGCAGTAAGGAGTGGGGGTGGGTATGTACCTGCAGAGGGAGAAGACAAAAGGCAAAGGAGCAGGAGTTAGAAAACTTTGTTTAACTTTTCTCTGCAGTGGCAGCGCGTGGCTTTTAACAGCAAATGGAGCTGGCAAAACTTTGCTTCAGGGATTGCTGCAGGCACTGACACAGAAAGAGAATCAAATCTGGCAGGAGCTGGGGGGAGGGACACAAGCAGAGAAAATAAGGGAGGGAGCAGCATACTAAACTGGAGCTCTTCTAAGATAGAAATCATTCTTGTATTTAAAGAACTAATACATCACTATTTTTATCCACTACTTCCAAAATGAACTAGCATTGGCAGTTTTAATCACGGGCTGTGCTCTTCTCACTGGTAGAGCGAGCTGCCTCAAAAAGGCTGAGGAACAGAGCTCGCTGCCCTGACTCCTGACTGACGTTAGTGCAGGTGTGAGGAGAGTCCAGCTCAGCACTTACAACATTCTGAAAACAGGGAATAAAAATAACATTTTTGTGATGCTTCAAATGATGAGATGGATTTTTACCTGTGGATTTTTAACTTGCTGCTTGCTTCCACATTTTCTGGCTGCTCCTTAGCACTCCCTGGTAGGTGGAACAAAAGAATACTGTCTCCAGGCAAAAAGGCTGGAAAAAAAATCTAAATGATGGCTTCCCATAGGGCACTCAAAGGGATGTTTCATCTTCTCCTGACTTTAACCCGCAGCCTCCCTAATACAGCTGGCAAACAGCACACAGCACTGGAGAACCGTATGTGATATAACACGAAGGTCAATTTATTCAACTATGACTACAGGGTCCATTTTTTTTCTGCATAATGCATTAAGTTTGGAATTTACTGGAAGCTGTCTTTGGTGGTTAACTCTTTCTATGACTTCAGATATATAGTAAGTATACAGTACAGCAATGCTAACCTGTTCACAAGATTAGGAAAATCAGCTTTCCTCCTTTGTTGGAATAAGCATGAATCCCGGTTAATAACTGACATTTGCACAGGTAATTCTGACATGTTCATTAAAAAGCATATCCTGCAACTTCATCTCCTTTTGTATTCTTGCCGGCCCTGTGAAAGCTGCCACTACTTCACTTGAAACAGAGCTGAAAGTGTATAAACCTTTCAGCTTTGTACAAAAATTATTTTCCCGACTTACATGCTCTGAAAATAGTCAGTAGTCATTCAAACATTATAGTTCTTTCTGTGATACAGAAGGAAGCAAAGATTTTTTTTCATGACAGAAGAGTCCCTGTGGCAAAACCCCCAACATTTAAACCATACACAGTTAGGACCAATTCTGACTCAGAAAAACAAAAATGTGCCTCCAGTCTCAGCTACAGTGCCTCACCATAACAAAAACATGCAATTAAATCTAAGTAGGTTGAATGGAGTTTCTGAACCCATCATACCTCTGCCTTCAGCTAGTTAAGAAAGCCTGTTTATAGACACAAATGTGCTTCTCTCCACTCCTGCACCCTCAACAGTCAGACCATCCCCAACAACCTACTTCAAAATACAATGGAGTTCTTCGTTCTTCGTAACGGCATTAGGTGAATCATTTGTTCTGCAAGGGGCACATATTCCCTCCAAACGCTTAGTTTGTATTTCTTTATCTCTCTTACTACAAGAGACATCCACAAGGCATGTTCACCTTCAAGAGTCATTCAACCCTGTTTTCAAGGGCCTATTTATTAAACTCCCAGTTTCCAAAAGGGAAATTCAGAAGTCCAACCAGTGTAGGTGGAACAGTACTTAAGGACATTTTCTAGTAATATTATGGCCAGGCTATTTCTATTAGCTATGAAGTATTCCACAGAGACACATCCTTGCTCTTCAGATAATGTGGTAGGCTACTGAATATGCTTAGTGCCACATGCACACTTAAAAATCGCTAAGATCATAAAAAAATCAGTCATATTCTTACAGCATCAGCACTGTTGACCTAAATGCATCCCCTTATTTCTTAACCAGCAGTTCTAAGTCTCTGTGCTGTGATATCTGCTTAACACAAAGACAAACCTCATCTGCTTTTTTAGGAGCATCCTCACTCGACAGGTTACAGGTGGGAGGAAGTCCAAGAAGTTTTGAAGTCTATCACAGGGCAAGTGACTGCATCTTCTGCTAAACTTCTGAATAAATTGGGATCTAAGGGAGGAGCAAATATGCCAACTTCAAAACTGGTATGAGCTTTCTGCTGTACTCTACTGACAAACCTTGCTGTCCTTCCCATGGGGAATTGCAGTTGTGGTGCCTGTGAGGGATGGAGTAGGTGTCCAGGGTACAGGACACCCTGTACAGGGGTACAGTTCCTGCTTCTCCCTTACCCTGACAACTGTCCTGCTTGCTCATCACTGCAACACCAGAGCAGGCAGGCACATGGCACGTTGTGCAGATGGATCTCTGCTCTCAGCTCTCACAGATCGCTACACAACCAAAGCCACACAGAAATCAAAAATAGTAACGGACCTGCTTGGCTAAACACAAATGACACTCCTGCAAGGCTTTACTCATATTTAGTATACGGACTGAAAAAGCACTCTTGAGTTGTGCCCTGGTGCACAGCTTGGGAAATGGGAAACGTCCCCACAAGCAACTGACTCCCTGGGAATTATTCTTAAGAATAGGCCCCAACATGGCTTCATCTAGAAAGAAGTTCAGGGGGCTGGTTAGCTCAGTTAGTTGAGCGTAGCGCTAACAACGCTAACAACGCTAAGGTCGCGGGTTCTATTCCCGTTTAGTCCTCATGTGTTGCCTGATCTAGTGAGAGGTGGCGTCCCTGGCGGCAGGGAGGCTGGCTTAAAATGATCTCTAAGGTCCCTTCCAGCTTAGGCCATTCTATGATGATTCTACAACTTGTCATGCTTAGTTTTCCAGTCGACTTCAAGTAACTAAGTGCTGGCCCGGCATACACACCACCACCACATGAGTTTAACTGATTAAATTTAAGGGGTGGAGATTCCACAGCTTTGCATGTAGATCTTCAAATCCTTTTAAAGTTGATTTATCCCAGTACAGGGTATATTAAGAACAAGTCTAGCCACTGTCAGAACTGAGAATTGCCACACACAAAGTTGTTGTGGTTTACCCAATTACTTTTAAATCAACTATAAACTCAAGAGGTGTGAAATCTGTATGTGGAAAAAGCTTTCATGTTACTTGACCATCTACCTGCAGCATTTTCAACCCGATCAAGTAGGCTAGTTAAATGGCAAAAAATCATCTCTTCCAAATGTAAATCTCTATGCTGGCAGCATGCAGCAACTCAGGTGGCAAAAAGCCAAATCTTTCTCCTGAAACTACAGTTAACTCTTGCTAAAGTTAACTCTTGCTATGCTTAAAATTCTTGCTAAATATATGTCTACTCGACTCTAGGGTATTCAAAAAGAGCAGATCAATATAACTAAAATGTAAAGGAAACTCAGTAAATAATACCTAAAAGCAGCTGGTGTACCTTATGAAGAGTTAATACAGCCAAACAGATGTTTATTAATACTGTTTGCTCACTGAGGAGACTGGCAGGCACTTGAAAACCCTCTCTGGTCTCAGAGAAAAAACACAAGGAAAGGTCATGAAATATGTTAGTTTGGGGGGAGATTTTTACTTGCTTTTTAAAGTAGTGAAAATGAACCACAGACATTAAGATGGTGACAAATCACACAAAACAGGAAACTCAAAGTTATATCCGACTCCTCCACATTCCCTTTGATACATTTAGGTTGTTTGGCGAATCAGAAAAAGTATCACTCCTGTATCTGCCATTTCATGCTTTTAATTTTCATTTTATTTTCTTTAGTAATATCCCCTTAAAACTACTGACACACTTTCCTGACAGGTTTCAGAAGTCATAAGGCCATATCCATCTTCCCTTTTGAAAGGCTCCTGTCACATGCAGTTTTCCAGAGCACCCAGCAGATCCCTTTTTTGGGGTGGGCACTGCAGAGCCTCCACTGCACTCACACACTTTTTCTGACACCTTATGTTTAAAATAGTTCATTTTTGATGCAAGGAAACGTGTATTTTGAGAACAACAATTGTCTGCATCACGGAGAAATCCTTGGACTATTTAAAGAAAAATGACTGATTTGTTTTTTAAGCATTGTGAACACAGGAGTTCTTTCCTTTTCCTTTTCTCTCCAGGGAGGCCACACAGAAAGCATCTGCACCGTTTCAGTTTGCAGAAAAAGAGCAGTCCTGCTGCCTTGCTCTGCTTATTTGTTCACATCCCTCATTGCTCTTTCTCTTCCCTCACAGGAATCTGACCACACCTTACCACACCTCCCTCCCCCTTCCAAAAGGCCAGTTTGACCCAGAACAGTTCTCCAGTCTAGACAATGATCTGACTACACAAACACAATAAGGAATGTAGTATGAGGAGTGGGAACCCACAGCCAGGGCAACGCAAAACTGCCTGTTTGCAAACCAGCAGCACTGCTATGGGCAGAGAAAAGCCTTTACGGACCTATGGCTGCAGTTCCCTCTGGGGCAAGGTCAGGCTGCCCGTGGTGCTAGGGCCATAGGGCATCTGCTGTCTGCTGCTGTCTCCAGCCTGCTCTCCATTCTGCTTTCAAATGTCTCCATTCTGCTTTCAAATGCCACCTGTCCTGAGACAGAAGATGTCACAGCCCTTCCAGGAGAGGAAAAAAGGGTTCTGCAGTTATTCTTTTCTGCCAGGCATTGTCACTGCAAGGGCAGATAGGACTTGGCTAGGACTCACCCGCATGAGACACTTCAGAGAGCACTGCAAGGATCACCCCCCAAACAAGAAGGACATGGATATGTTGGAGAGGGTCCAGAGGAGGCCACAAAGATGATCAGAGGGCTGAAGCACCTCTCCTATGAGGGCAGGCTGAGAGACTTGCGTCTGTTCAGCCTGGAGAAGAGAAGCCTCTGGGGAGACCTTACAGTGGTCTTCCAGTACCTGAAGGGGCCTACGGGAGACCTGGGGAGGGACTTTTTACAAGGACATGTAGCAATAGGACAAGGGGCAACCACTTTAAACCAGAGCAGGGTAGATTTAGATTAGACATTAGGAAGTTCTTTACTATGAGGGTGGTGATAACACTGGAACAGGTTGCCCAGAGAAGCTGTGGGTGCCTCATCCCTGGAAGCGTTCAAAGCCAGGCTGGATGGGGCTTTAGGAAACCTGGTCTACAGGAAGGTGTCCCTGCCCATAGCAGGGAGGTTAGAACTAGATGATCTTTAAGGTCCTTTCCAACTCAAACCATTCTATGATTCTATGATTGATGTTTCTCCCCAGAAATATTCACAAGGGCAGCTCAAGATGGGCCCTATAAGCTTTTAAATTCACTGTGATAGCTGATGGGAGGTTGCTTTGACTTTGAAGCATAGACAAAGTACTTTTGGTGTCTCAAGTCAGTTCACATTTATGGGAGACATCTGAGAAGACAGTTATTATTCTCTTCGACGGTTTCCTCCACAGTATGCAGACCTAGTAGATGTCTCCTCTTCACAGGATGCTCAAAGAGTAAGAACAGTCATGTATTTAGAATATACTTTTTTCAAACGAAAGGACTGTATAAAAGGGACGGATAGTACTGTGAAGCACAGACACCCTGTCTGAAGTGAAAAATATGATTTTGTTCAAGATCTCTAATGCGAATACAAAATCAAAATTCAGCCAGCCACCCTAATTCTACTTTGTCTCAGGGAAAACTGATGAATATTTAGCTAAAACTACCACTGTTCTGGGAAAATGCGCTGCAAAGCCAGACACAATACTGCCCAAGTTTCACTTTTGCTCTAGAACTTCTGCTGAACTGTAATTCCCATCTCTGATCTCAAAGGGCCTGATTCTGACTACACTTCCTTTGCTGTAAACTGGAAACAAGACCCTGTGACCAAGGAACAAAACTTTAGTCAAATTAGATCATAGATCATAGATCATAGAATTAGGCCAAACCAAAACCATGAATTTGGGATTTTGTTTGGTTTTTTTAAAAAAAAAAAAAAGAAAGAAAAGCAAAAGCAGTCCTAATTGGAATGGGCTGCATCTGTTCAAATATGAGTTTAAGTGTCACATTCACAAGAAATACTTCATAATCATGAAGCACAAGGGGCACAAATAGCGTAAGACAAAAAGATTTTAAGTGCAATGGCTTGGTCTGGAATGTATAAATTGCAGCCTTGCTGTTCAATGTTTTATTTGTACCAAGGCAGAGGAAGTCAAACTAAAGTTCCTCGATCTTTTCCCATGCACAACTCCATACTGTGTCTCTGTATCGGTCCTTCACAAGTGCACCTTCCATGTCAACTGCTGATGCAAGTCATGAGTTTGGAAGTGTTTTATCCCCATGATCAGGATCTGCACATTCTTAAAGCACGATCTCAGCAACCTATACAGCCAGGATTGGAAGTGATCAAGCGAACTGGCTTTAGCCACAGCTCTTGAGCCCACCTTTAAGCAAGGATGTGCTCTGCATGGGAAGAGCCTCTGTCTTGTACAACAGAAAACTGTGTGTGTGTAAGCTGGTTGCTACTGAATCAAACCAGAATTTCCATGGTATTTTATAACACACCAGTAAGTACGGGGAGAAGCTGTGTGCACACAAAGACTCACAGCTGCCCATTCAAAATAAGCATTTAAATGGATTAACCAGACAACTGTGCTTTCAAACTTGCAATCATTACACAGTTACATGATTCAGAGGGATTTATAAATATTTGTTTTTCCAGATAAAAGCAGGGTATTAGCAGGATTTTTAAAGTGCATTTACTGCCACTATCCCTCTCTCCCAGCCATAAACAAACAAACAAGGAAATGAAACAAAAAAAAAGGATGCGTTTTGTCACAATTTAACATTTGGAGATTTTGGTTTAAACTTAACATAAAAGACATCTTACTAACATAAGGAGCATAAAAGACCTAATTTTGCTTAGTTTTTTGAAGACCTCTGAAGTTGAGGGATATTTGAGATGTTTGTAATTTATGTTAAGGCACATCCCCTGATCAAAGTATGCTCCTCCTATGTTGCTAGTTCACAGTGTAATTTACAGATTCTGGTAAAATAAAATTATAGGCAATTTCTTCCTCTAGACCTAAATAAAACCCATCCTTCATAGTCTATTTGAAAAACTGTTTCCAAATAAGAAGACTCATTTAACAAGTCCACATCCTTAACACACAGAGGCTTCTCTGTCAGTCACTGACGGGCAAACACGTTTCAGAGGAAGCTCTGTTCAGAGCTCCTTTTGACTGTGAGAAGCCATTTTCCTCCAGGAAAATAATGTTTATGAACAATTCTGTCCCGACACAGCAAGTTTTGAATGACAGATTCAGGAAAACAGTATGAAAAAGAAATTACTCTCTTTCCTAATCCATCAGCTCAGCTAAACCAGTAAATCAGAGGAAAGTTAGATTCAAATGTAATCCCTTGGGAGTAGAATCACTTTGAATGGATTTGGGGAAAAATACACATCCTTCTCAAATTCAGTAGCTTGGATGGTTATATTTGTCTCTGTCAAATCACATGCAAAGAAGCAGAATAACAGAATTTAATACCCCGGGGATATGTTCTCTTGATAGATGCATCTAACTTCCACAACCGTTAATGGGAATTATATACTGACTACTGAGAAAAGGGCACATGCATAAAAATACACACTTCTAATGATATTCAACCTTAGGAAAACTTCCTTTTGCTGATTTCTGTTGCAGAAATCCTCCCACTGTGGCATGCTGTTAGATGGTTATCAGATTTCTTGGTAAAGAAATATCTCTAACAACAAAGCAACATCTGCTTTATCTGCCCAAGGTAAATTTGCTAACATATCCCCCAGGTATTAGGTCTTCCTTTTAATGTATTTGCAAATGACTCCTTCCAGTTACCTTTGAGACTATGAATCACTAGCTGGCAATACTATCCTGGTGAAATAAAGGAAAGAATAATCAGCGCCTTCATTTCTATTTGAGGTTGCAATTTTACTGGGCTTACAGGAAAATGAAAGCTACAGATGAAACCTGCCCATTCTTGAAGTAAATAGGTGTTTCACCCCAAAACATAACCCTTAAAAGCTCACTGAAAGGTCCTTTGCTATTGTTCCTAAATCACATGTGAACGATTCATTCACTGCATTACAAAATGGAGTATTTTAAGGACAGCGTCTTCTGCATGTGCGCAATGGTCCCGCAGGCAAGCTCTCACATCAAAAAAATTAGCCCTGAACACTAAAAAAGTCCGTATGTAGGAATACAACAATTCTCTGTCCATACAACAATACATTACTCATTGCTTACAGCAGCCAGCCCCCAGCAGGGTTGGCATTACAGCATAAGGTGAGGACATTCCTCCATTAAGCCCAGCTCAGCGGGAAGGAGCTTGCCAGTCTAAAATGTTTAGTCTACCTGCCTAAAGATGTGTGAGAGACTGCAGGCTCTTACACTTTGCTTATGACAAGGAAAGAAATGTGTTATTAGGAGGTGAAACGTACACACGGAGTTGGATTTCTAGGGTTTTCCCCTCTCTGTTGCTCTAGATACTGTCATCGTTTCTGTAAACCCACTACTTCAGTTCTCAAGCTATATCTTAAGCCATTCTCAAGACCGTAATCTTTCACCAGCACTCCAAGACACCATATACACTTACAAGTTTGTTTAGAAGAAACATTACAAAGCAGAAACTAATTTAAGTGTCTAAAAAACAATTACTTCTGTTGAAGGAATCGTTTTGGGGAGAAAGCTGGGAAGAGATAAGACAGAAACACAAGATCAAGCACATCAAGCAGTAGCTCAGGAACAAACCTTCCATTGCCTCTTAATTTTCATCAAAATATCTCAAATTTCATCCAATTCCTTGACCAATTTTTTTTCCTAACAACTGAGAACTATGAAAAGCAAACTATGATGACACTTCATAAACTTTTAAATGGTGCAGTTTATTTCTGGCAGCAGCATAACATTCTTCATTCTGCTACCACAGGACAGATGATGTTTACTGTTACATATATTAGTTCGATTTAATAGATGAAGATCTTCAGCAGATGCTAATCTGTGATTTTTGAGTGCCGCTATGTCAAATTATCCTAGCTGATGTTCAACAGTTTAGAGTCGCTGAATGTTTCTGGATATTGGTCATAGCACATCATCATCCTTCATCTGGAGGGCACTTATTCAGCTGTAGAAATCAGACATCAGCAAGATGTCTAAGGGCTTCTGTGAAATGCCTCGATCATTTCAATCAAACGCCAAATGGGTTAATAATTATGTCATGAAAATACTATTTCAAGAACCGTCATCGAGGAGGCTGTGCATAACATGGCCATAGTAGCTGAACCACTCAGCGTCCCTTTAAACATCAGGAACCAGTCGCGTGCTTTGCTACGGTTTCTGGTGTAACTCTTCAGTGACACAGGCAGCTCATTCTCTGAAGTTGTCACACGGGCATTTTTCACAAATACTGCACTTGTGTAGAACACAGTATGTCCTGAAAAGTGTTCTCACAAAACACAACAATTCCAAGCCTTCCAAATACAATAGCAGCCTAGGTTATGACAGAGGGAAGTGCTCCATAGGAATAGAGACATTTTTGAAATTCCTCACAAGATTTTATAATGCATGCATTTTTGAAATATCCTTGCGCAGCGTTATTGAGCTGAGTAGCTTAACTTTGTTACTTCTGGAGATACTAGTCCTAATTCTAAGAGGGTCAGAAGTGATACCAGCCTGGTGCTGCATCACAAATTTATAGGTTATGGGACCTCTATGCCAGGAAGAGCTGAGATGATATTCCCAGTTTGGACTTCTGCAAGTGAAATCATTCCACTCAGATAGTTTTGTAAAGCGCTAACTTCTCTGGGTATATGCTTAACAAGCAAAACCTAGTCTTAATTTAAAGATTTGCACTGAGAAGCCCATCACATCCCTTGGAAGGGCTCTAATAATGAAATTATCCTGTTAAAAATGCACACCTTGTTTCTGGTGTGATTTAGTTTACCTACAGCTTTTATTTGTTGGAATAGACACTTGCTCACTTTTCACAATTTCATCCCTTGCAGAGTCTAAAACACCAAGTTAGCACAGCTTAACACCTTATTCTACAGCAATGAACTGTGGTAAACTTCCACACGAGCTCTCCTACTCACAATTCACCATTCTGGCAGACCAGATTTAGGTACATTGCACTACCTTATATTTGCCTTGAGGCAAACACTCCTGCTTGCTGGTGTTTATGTGATGTGTTGTATCTTATTAGGCATGGCAAACTACCTGCACATCTAACCAAATTTGCATCCAGCCAGGGAATAGCAGCCATAAGTACTAATTTTTTTGGTTTTCATATGTTTAAAACCACAACAACCCATGATTTTCAAAAGGCAATTAATCATTAACATTAAATTCTTATCTGAAAATGCTAAAAAGAAGGCATGGTTCCTTAAACAAACAGTACCACCTCCTTACTAACCCACTGCATGCCTAAGGACAATCAAGTGGAAATTACTGCTCTGGTCAAAGCTATCTACACCTCCATTTCAAAAGCACAAAATGGAAACATAAAACAAAATCTATCTTTTAAAGGGAAGAGTGATAATTGTATGGGTAGTCTAACTACTCATGCTAAGCAACAGCTTGTAAAGGCAGGTGTTAGTATTTTCTATTTCTAGGCATGTGGTTATGATAGTGGTAAGGGTGCCTTGTCATTAACTTTCAAGGGGAAGATACTTCAAATAATTAGTGGTTAGCCTCTAGCATTTGCTACCCACCTTCACCCATGAAAAGGTCAAAATGTTTCTGACTGCAAACCACTTGCAGGTATGTGCCTGACAATCATACTACAAGTAATCAGAACAAAAAAAGTCAAGTTTCTTTGTGCCTCACCATTCCCTGGCAGCTCCTAGCACGCAGCCTCTTAACTCGAGAAAAATAGGAAAGAAAAAAATTGCTAATTGTACCTTATTGAACTTGGCAGGGAATTTGAGGCTGAGGAGAAATTCTGGATGCTCTGAGGGCTTTAATCCAGAATTTCTGTTAAGAAGTAACAGTGGTTTTGACTCTCTTTGAACCTCAGTTTTTCAATCACAATAGGCCAGTGTTGAAACAATCTCTGTTCATTTCCCACAAGTTTTGTAATTGTCTACAGAAACAGAAATTAACACATCAATGTACTATTTTTTTGCCACATGTTAAGCAGAACTAGTTAAAACTGTGGAAATTCTAATTGAAATAACTGTACTGAAGTTTAATGGTGGCATGAGAAAATACAATGGATGAAATAGTGGGAAGCTGGAGACCTGGGTTTGGGTCTGAGAGACTGAGCACAGGCTTTTCACTTCCTCTCTCACTGCTTTAACCATGGATCACAGTTCTAAGTTACCAATAAGTCTTGCCTCTTCTTCCTCCTACCCTTTGAAAGAATCAGCTTCTAATCCTCTCCAACATGCATGAGAAGAGCTTTCATGCTTGATAGAGATTTTTTGAAATCTTCCTTTTTGGGACCAGTGCCTGTTTTTTTTAACAACTCAAAATCTACATGGGATATGCTTGAATCCTCACTCTGAATCTCATGTTCCTGGATTTTTGTGATTTAATTTTAACCACATTTTTATCTTCATTTATACACATTAAAGACAGGGGACAAGTACATATGGGAAGCTCTAGGCTGCTTCTTTCTACACTAATATTCATGGTACCAGTGTGGCCCTAGGGAATAGTGGGAAGAGCAAACCCCTCAGCCAGGCAGAAGCTCCAAGGTGAAAACATAAAATGTGAGAAGTAAGGAGAGAGAAAGAAGTTGATGGAGAAAGAAAATCAAAGACAAAGAAACACTTTTTGGTTGTATACCCTTTTCCAGATTATTGCACCAATCTCTGGCTGCTGAATGTCTTCCTATTTCTACCATCCAGAGGTAAACGAAGAGCAAATACTGCTTTATTTACAACCAGACAAAGTGGTATTGCTGTTTACACGCAAACTTGAGTTATGCCAGCTTTATGCCTGATTGCCTGGCAGGGTATTTACCAGAGGAGAATACTACAAATGTAATAAAAGGATCAGCTTCCCAGATTTTTGACTTAAGGCATTCTCTTGTGGTAAGGATGAGAGAGGAAATGGAAGAACAGGCTGAGGGGAAGAAGGGAAATTCAATAGTCCAGAAGCACGTATCGCTGACCTAGTTACGTTGTGAAAGCTTCAATAAAGAGGCTTACGAAGTCATGACTATTACATGGTCCTCTCTGATCTTTTCATGAGGATGAGAAATGGTTGTTTTCAGTTCAAAAAGGAAAAAAAAGATTCTGTATGTAAAGTCTCTCTTTGTTGTGCTGTGAATTCCCTGGAGAGAATATCAGTCACCCTGCAGGGGCTGGAATAATGAATGAATCCATCAGGGAACAGGCTTTCTTCTCCTCTGACATGCTTCGGGGGACCACCCACATGCATGTCAACCCTTTCTCTGCAGAGTGCTGCCTCTAAAGCCCTACTCAGTCTCAGCCAGCAAGGATCTTTCCTCTCAGAACCCACCACTGACAGAGTTTAGATACTCTCAAGGCTGAGGAGTGACATGACCACGGGCCTCTCACTTTCTGTGCAACTGCTCTAACCACTATAGGAAAAGAGGCAACGCAACCATGAAAATCGGTAATGGGAGCTGTGGGGAGGGAGAAGGTAGACAGCAGGGCAGCTGGCCAACTGCCAGAGCACAGTCACTGCAGAATCATAGATCTCCTTGTATGCAGGAGACAAATGAGAAGGGTAATTGCTGCACGCTTGCATGCAGAACCAACCAAAGGAAATAAAGGATCAACCGCCATCTGCATAAGACAGCTCTGCTCTTGAAATCTTCACAGGTTCCCGACCACAGATTGACAAACTTGTGCTGTTCAAAACCTCATTAAATTCTTCCCATTGGTGGAACACACGGAGATTTACTTCTTCGTTCCTGTACTTTTTCTATGAGTTTCTCAAGAAAAATGGGACATCCTGGAGTCACTACCCAGTCATGTTACAGGAAACCTTAAGACAGCTATGGTGCTGAAGCGGGAGCATCCTGAGAGCAAAAGCCAGACAGCTATCATGTCAAGTCCAGAAGCAACTCAGTGCTGGTCAGATGCTGAACATCTGCACGTGATTTTACTGTCTTTAATTCTTATCACTATTGATAACATAATGAAAAAGATATATCCTACATTGTGTATATTTTCACAGTGCAGCCCATTTTAGGGTAAAAGGTAAAAAAAAAGGTGCAGCCTATGTAATGTCTTGCTCAGGATAACAGAGAAGTGCTACTCCATGCTAATTAGTAGCTTTACAGTAAGCTGAAGTAAAATAAACTGACATGTAGCTACAGACCTCCTTTTAGCAGTGGCCTGAATCTGCCAGTGGATACTGACTGTCTAATGAAGGAATGTTTGAAAAAAACTAGACAGTTGGAGACAAAAAAAATGGAAAAGGAAAAATTGTAGTTATAACTACCATCTTTCTCCAAGCATGCACTTTAAAGGACAGAAGTTAATCACATACACTACTCTCTCGGAGCTCTCCAAGCGCACAAGGAATGCTAAGTCCTGATGTAACTGTGACTTCAAATTTGCTCCAGCCACAGAATTCCCAAAGCACGTGAAAGTTGGCCAGGGCAGCCAGGTAACACGAATAACAAGGGAGCAGTCAAAATGGTGGGAAATTTCAGATCCCTCTGAGCACGAAGACCTTTCTTAAACTGTTGTCTAAGCCATCCTATCAAAACCACTGCTGTTCTTCAGCAGAGTTGTCAGTGGTATCTGAGCTACTAATTAGACCTCAAGGATCAGACCAGATCAGCACATCAAGACACACAAGAATCCTGACAGCTGCAACTGATTCCTTCCCTGAAAACAACCAGAAGTCATAATCCATTAATAATCATCTGCGGTCTGTTTCAAAGTTCACTCTCTTGTACAGCAACATTAAAATTGTGCTTATATTAGTTGGTGAGATGAAATCTACAAAATTACCACCTTAACATCCAAAAGCCCCAGGCACCACCTAAGCATGCCAACAGGTGATGTATATGCATGATGCGCTGACTCCCATTCTGGGTTGCAGAATCCATAGCAGGATTAAAACCAGAGGGAGGTGGCTCACCTGCATCTCACGTGTAAAATATTTAGAGCCAGGAGAACTACAGGTTACCTCTTGGAAAATCTAAGTCAATAAAATGAGTACTAGATCACTTATGACCCTCCTGGGTGAAACGTTCAACAAAATTAAAAAACACATTGAGGTTTAACAAAGCCAAGTGCTGGGTCAT
>NW_009701736.1:0-29917 GCF_000703405.1 Apaloderma vittatum
GAGGAGAAGCATGTTTCAGTCAATTGAATTAAAAACCTGAATTCATGAATTAAGAATCCCCCAACTGTCTCTCACTTAAAAGAAATAAGTGCTCCATGGAGCCAATGCCCCATCTCCTTTCATGCTGTTCAGCAGTTTGTAGAGGTGTTCCTCTGTAATGGAGAATATTCCACAGTTTCACAAAAGGATGTACAGGCTCAGAGGTGAGCATGACAATACACAGAGAGACAAAAATACTAATATAAGCAATGAATAAAATATACAAACCAAACCAAAATTAATTAAGAGCTCTTTCCCCTATGCACTTCTACATCAACTGTTATGATGACATTTTTGAAAGTTTTGGGAGAAAATTCATTAAGAGCTCTTTCCCCTATGCACTTCTACCTCGACTGTTATGATGACATTTTTGAAAGTTTTGGGACAAGGAGAGATACTTATCAATATAAAACAGCTCTGCCATAAGTTTTTGCTGACTTGATGATACTAAACTGAGCTTTATGATTCAGGAAACATTCTGCATATAACTTTATTCAACTGCATGTGAATCAGAGTACCAGTTAAGTTTCTTTTGGCTGATACATTATCAACTGATATGGAGATATGATTGTTACACAGTAATGTAACCCGGGCAGCAAAACTTTTTATTGCAGCCAAAAAGACGCATTCTAGGTTTTGCAATATGGACAGAACCACTTTTCATGGCCTCATTTCAGCATGACCTTTGAGCGATTGTTATGTCCTTCTTCATTGTTCATTAATTGTGAGAATTAAATGGCCAAAAGGATCTCTCAAACTGTGTGCCATCAATCTAAAGAATTTTATCATTTCTCCTCTGCATAGAATTCCTTTTTCCATTTGTGAAATGCTTTTCAGCTTAGGAACACAATTACTTCAGAAAAAGGAGAACTCGAACTTCATATAAATAACATAGATCTTCAAAAACAGTCAACAAATCAAGTGACCCGCTTTAGACATAGTTAAAAGGAAGCAGCTGTTTCCAGGCAGCAAAATAAATAAAGGGGTTGAAACACGCAAAGTAAATATGCTGTGATGTACTTTAAATCTTTCAACATTGCTTTCAGCTATCCCACTGGAAAACTTGGGCACACTGGATAGTCCCAGCTGAAGAAGCAGGCTGAAAAGGCATCAGTACAAGATGTATTAAGTAGGTTTGTTTATTTGTTTGTAAATATATAAAAATAAAATATGTAAAAATAGACACTGGCTGAAATAAAACACACTGCAAATATCTTGCTACTTGACATAAACAAAAGTGGTAGAATCAGGTTCTGAATCATGAGAATTTGTGTTTAGGTAAAACTTTTATACTGAACTGCCTCGGAGACCTGAGCCCAAGCAGAGTCACTGCAGTCACCTTCTGAAATGAAAGTGTATTCAGGTGGCACATGCAGGGGTGTACACACGCCAGGAAGGGACCAGCCTACCTGCAAATGTCGGAGGAGAAGAAACGCAGTACCTGGTCCTTCTTCGAAAGTGCATGCAGGTGGCACATGCAGGGGTGTGCACACGCCGGGAAGGGACCAGCCTACCTGCAAATGTCAGAGGAGAAGAAACGCAGTACCTGGTCCTTCTTTACAAATGGTGGGAATGATGCCCCATCTGTGAATAAAATAAAGTAAGGCCATGACAGCAATTCCACTTAGACGGAATGATTTGATTTCTAGCTCGATACTTACCTGCTACTTTAAAGCTGTGAAAAAGGTAAACAAAATGAGTCATTTATGGGGAAAACATTTATGAAAGTTATTGCACAGTGACAGGCACTCCACAGATAAGACTGAATTGTTTTTGAAAGTGAGCCAAATTATTGCAGCTATTTTTTTTTCACAGATGTGAAGCTGCATGATCAAGAGAATGCTTCAATATTATTTAGTCTAAAGACCTAAACCTTTCTAGAGGTGCTTCGTTCAGCTGCGAAGCACTTACAAGAAACACAGATTTAGACTTCCAAAGTGCCTATTTAATAATCAGTGTTAAGCATTTTTTTCACCAAAGATTGCTCAAGTGGACCTCTTCTTTCTAAGCTAATGGAGAGAAGGAAGCACTTCTAGGGCACAAGCCATCTCACCCAGTGGTACACATGCAAAATAGGTCAGAGGAATAGCACTTTGGTGATGTATTTTTCTTCACTTGTTATAAAAACAACACAGACAGCCAGTTCAATGTATATTTCTGCATTGAAGCATCCCAGTTAAGTAAGAAGAGTCTCTGCTGTTTTCCCAGACAAGGTGTTGTGAGAAACCTTTTACTGGTACATTTGTTACTACTTGCTCCAATTTCTGTTTAGTTGCTTAGTCAGCAGCCGTAACCAAGGGATTGAAAACATCTGTGGTATCTTTGAATCTAGTTGGCAAGAGCGAAAACACTAAATTACAGACTGCCACTTGCCCACTGCTGACAGAAGCACTTTTTCTTAAAGAAGATCCAAGATCATCCTAGACACACATTCTATTTCTTAATCTTGGCAGTCTTGGAGAATTTGCGAGCTTAGACTCATTTCCAACTCCATACAAGAATACTGCTTAATATTTTTATCTAAATATTTAGTTGTACGACACATATGCTGCACTTTGTTGTGAAAACTTACAAGATAAGAAAGAATTCTAACACTTAGTTACAAGGCTTCTTAAGCTAAACACATGGTCTCTCCTGAGTAGTTGCACTGAATGATAACCTGAGTGATAACTGTTTGATAACCTTTGCTAATGAGGAAGAGCTCCAAAATTCTCACTGTAATGGAGCACTTAGCCTAGTTAGCTGAATATGTTTATTCCATCAGTTGTGGGAGAAGAAAAAACAAGAATTCGACCCTGGGGGGAAAAAAAAACTGTTCAGAAGAAAGAAGGAAAGTCCCAGAACCTGAGACAATGTTGCCTCCTATAAAATTAATGACATCTAATCCTTCCTTATTCATAGACTTTTGGAAAGTCAGAATCTTGTGACTTATATGAAATACTTCAAAATAATTTGCCATTAGCTCTGGGTTATAAAGAATAATCCCAAAAACCTGCTTGTTTTGATACTCCCATGGGAAGCCTACAGTGCTCTGCAAAAGCTTCCATGACATCTGCCAGCCTCAACTCAACAGATTCTGGTGTCCTTACAGTGATGCTTTCATTTAACAAGAATAATATTATAATCTCAAACAAATGTATCTTAAGTATTTTCATATGCATTCCAAAAACTAATTCAAAAATATTCTCTAATTTATTCATCCCAAACTAAACTATTCGTCGTCTTCTTCCCTTTTCACTTTCTAGCAGCTTCCAAACCACCTAACAGCTCGCTCCCTCATTACCGCAATTTCATATCTCAGTAAATTTTTTTCTGTCTGCTTTTTTGCTTTAATTTTGTTTTTCAACACTGTAAAAGAATGTATATTGTTAGAATGCAAAGGTAATTTACAGCTGCTATAGCAAAGAAAAAGTATCTTATTTATATTATACCATAAAGATTAATTATAGAAACAGAGATCTGATTTCTTTTCTTGTATCTCTTCCACATCTATTCTAGTTGAAGAGGGTGTGTGTATATATATATATAAAATAAAGTACAATAATATATATTATAATAAATAGATACATATGTATACATGTATAATAATAGTAATATGTACACATTCATATTTATATAGACATTTAATATACAGAATACAGAACTGTCAAAATCCAGGGGGATTAACTTAAAAATTTTCTTATTATTCCCCTGCAGTATCAAGAAATGTTTTGAAATTTTAAAAAGCTTAAATAGGCTCACCTGTGCCATTAACCAGATCACAGTGACCTTCCCAGTACGAAAGATTCCTTTAAGATAAAAAAAAGTCATACTGCATGTAGTATATTATACCATGCAACCCGTTTCATTACCTGTATTGCTAAATATAATTGCTCCAGTTATTTAGCTTGATCCATTAACAAAGTCAAAGTATAGAGATGTTCATTCATGTATTCAGATAAACTATATGATGCACTACAATAGGATAAAAGGGATCTAGCTAACTAAGCACGCAAAACAGAAGTAACTATTTGTATCAAAGAATCAATAACTGTCTTAAATCCAGATTCCTAACAGAATCATTAATTCCTGAGAGAGGTGGTTTTGCTAAGCCCAGGGCTTGGTCTAACTTTCTTTGAATTGTTGAATTGCATTTATCTGTAGCTTTTACTGAATCAAGCCTTAGAAGCGATAGCTTAAAAATACATGCTGTTTTTAGTTGTACAATGCTATGATACCTTTTGTTTTTATAGCTTTCAATTATTGCTGTTTTTTTAATATCTTCTGTCCCAGTATAGACTCTGTAAAGTCCATCCAATGTCCCATTATACTGCAATAGACACAATAAGAGGGAATAACAGTTAGAAGTACTGAACCAGATTGTAGCACTGTCAGATTTTTTCCTCAGAACAGCTATCTTTATTTTATTCCACAGAATGATAACTGAAGGCTTTGCCTTCTCATTGGTTTCACTTACCGGGTAAAAGACTCCCACAACTGAGTTCGAGACCATGGGGATCTTGTCTAAGAAGGGATCTGTGTATCCCCACAGTAATTCTTTCACTGTTCTGTTCTGCAGCATGGTTGACTTTGACGATTTAATAAAACTATTTGCAAATATTTGCATTAAAGTGTTCTTATACACTGAAGGTACAGCCTACAAAAGCAATAAAATCAATGGTTAGCATAAAATTCTGCATGTGCTTTGGATCAAAAACACAGAGACTAACTCCAAGAAACCTGTGGCAAAGCCAGTTTCCTGAGTTGCAGCTCACCGTAAGTTAAGTTTCGACTTAAAACTTATACTCCTTAACAAAACAAATACTGGGCATGACTTGCACATCATATACCTTGACTTCAGTAAGGCTTTTGATAACGGTCTCCCATAACATCCTCATAGGTAAACTCAAGAAATGTGGGATAGATGATTGGACTGTGAAGTGGACTGTGAACTGTCTCAGCAACAGAGTTCAGAGGGTTGTGATCAGTGGCACAGAGTCAAGTAACCAGTGTGTGGCCAGTGGGGTTCCCCAGGGATCAGTGCTGGGTCCAGTTTTGTTCAATATCTTCATCAACGACCTGGATGAGGGGATAGAGTGCACCCTCAGCAAGTTCACTGATGATACAAAACTGGGAGGGGTGGCTGACACACAGGCAGGCTGTGCTGCCATCCAGTGAGATCTGGACAGGCTGGAGAGCTGGGCAAAGGGGAACCTCATGGAGTTCAATAAAAGCAAGTGAAGAGTCCTGCATCTGGGGAGGAATAACACCAGGCACCAGTATAGGGAGACCTTAGAAAGGTTTTGTCACCAAAAGAGAGAACTAAGAAAAAGCAATAGCTCCCAGATGGAAGAAAAAAAATAAATAAATTCAACAGATATTTGAAAGACAAAGGAGAAAGCGCAGGTCTTTCAAGATGTCATGTCTGATTTCCAGAAAAGTCTGATGTCTTGTTATGCCACTGCTTGGAGCTAAAGAATCAAAGCTCTTAAGTATTGAACCGTGCTGCAGCCCTGCAGGAGGGGCTGAAAAAGAGAAGAGAAGATTGGCAAAAGACAACTGAGCAGGGTATAAAGACAGGGGATCTTGTTAGTGTATACAAATATCTGAGGGGTGGGTGTCAAAAGGAATGGGACAATCTCTTCTCAGTGGTGCCCAGCAATAGAACAAGAAATAATGGGTTTAAGTTAGAACACGGGAAGTTCCACCTCAAGATGAGGAGAAACTTCTTTACTGTGAGGGTGACAGAGCCCTGGCACAGGCTGCCCAGAGAGGTTGTGGAGTCTCCTTTCCTGGAGGCTTTCAAAACCCACCTGGATGCGTTCCTGTGCGGCTGCCCTAGGGGATCCTGCTCTTGCAGGGGGGTTGGACTAAATGATCTCCAGAGGTCCCCTCCAACTCTGAATATTCTGTGATTCTATGATTTTATGATTCTATAATTCTACACAAAAGCAGACAATTTGTCTTCACTTCTTATGAGTTTACTAGATCATCCCCAGTCACAGAATCACAGAGCAGCTGAGGCTGAGAGGGACCTCTGGAGGTCAACTTGACCAACTTCAACTCTGAAGCAGGGCCAACAAGAGATATTTGTACAGGACCATAGACAGATGGCTTTTGCATATCTCCAGGTAATAACCTTGATTCCATAAAAAGGACCAAGTACTGAATCTTCATTATTTATTTAATTAGAAAGAATTATATGTTTCAACAATCAAGTCCTTCTTTCTGAACAGCTTTAATTCTAAATAATTTTTTCCTAATTCAGTGAAGAATAATGTAGATTTACCAGAAGTGATTGTAATGAACTTTCCCAGGGGCACAAACACAAAGTCAAGCCCCTAAAGGCAATGAATAGATTGTGGAAAGCAAGCAAAAATGATCTATATTGGCCTGCCTGATGAAGCAGGAAATTGTAGCAATTTCGATAAGTAAATCTGTATAAAGACAAGGGATTGTCTCAGAACACGTGCTTTGCCTAAGCCCATTAGAAGACCATCTCTCTGTAGTTAGTGCTATGTGGATAGCAATGTAAGTCTCTTCTGCTCTTATTTCTTGCCCCTCACCCCCATGCATCTTTTACTTCTGTCTGGGCTTGAATAGAGCAAGCCAAAAGCATGGATATGACAAGATTAGGAGATGCAGAAGATGTGGATTCAGTGCGCTCAGGATTAAGAAAGTGTAAAAAAAAAATCTCTGAATTCCCTTGTGAGTATTTTGACAATAGGTGATGATATAAAAGATGGGCTCTACTGGATTGATGTAAGTGCTGTCAAACAAGGTAATCAGAGCCTCTCTGGCAATTCAGGCTTACACCAGTTTGTTTCTGAAGTGCAAAAATGGGCCTTGGATCCTCTGCTCCCATCTCCCTGGTATGGCTGCCTCCAGGCATGAACCTATGTTTAGACCCATAAAGAGTTACATGGTCTAAAGTGCTGAGCAGTGTTGGTTAATACTGTGACATGAAGAACTCTGAGCACAGGAAATATGAACAGCTTTTCAAAAGAGAAATGCTGGCCTGAATTAGGACATAGGCAGAATACAGCTAGTCTGAATAAGATCATACACTTTTATTTATTAGGTCTTTTCTCCCCAGAGAAAAGGAAGCTCAGAGGAGACCTCATTACAGTGTACTGGTACTTAAAGGGCAACTGCAAAGAGGATGGAGGCTCTTCACATGTAGCAGCATGGAGACGACAAAGGACAGTGGGTACAAGTTGCCACCAACAAAGGTTTCATCTTGATAGAAGACAATTTTTTTACAGTGAGAACGGTCAACCACTGAAATGTCATAGAGTCCCTGTAACCGGAGCTTTTCAAAGTGCAACTGGACACAGTGCTAGAAAATTTCATCTCGGCTGTCTTTCTCATAAAAGATTGGATCAGATGATCTTTTAAGGTCCCTTCCAATGTGGGCTCTTCTATGATTCTGTGATTGATACTCTAGTTCTACACTGTGTTAACACTGACTGTCTCTTCTCTCTGCCACTAACACCCACCCTCTCCCGAGCACACACACAGACACCACAGTTAGTGGAAGACAATCAGGCAACACAATCAGAGCTGAGTATAAGTACGAAAACTGAAAACCTGAATCAAGGGCAGACATTCTCAGCCTGCGACAACACAAAAACATCCGGACTGAAAAGGCTGTAGTGCTACTCTATGTGGAGACCCCTGTCTCCTGAAGGACTAAGGTCTCAGTAGGACAGGAGAGCTCAGGGCATGCCATTGCAGTGGTGCTGAGGGGCGCCCTGGCTTGGGAAGCAAGCAGCTGGGGCAGCAAGGCCATGCATACACCAAGCATGGGTTTTAATACAGCCTCCCCTGCAATGCAGAACTGAGGATATTATGGAAAGAGTATGGCAAATCTATCTTGTATTGTTCATGTTATACTGCACACAGAAAGGGAATCCATCTGCAAACTCTTGATTTGTTCCCACACTGAAAGTAATTAAGGGGAAACTTTTTGGTGCATTCCATCCAAACTGATGACTTTGCTTCCACCGACATGAAAATGTCAATTTCCATTTAGCAGTAAGGTTACCCTGGGAATATAAGAAAACCTTAATATATATGTAATATGTCCTCATAATTTATTTTTTTTCGAAGTCCATAGTACAGTTATCTTCAGCATAGCTGACATTCATGCCATCTGAGTTCATAGAGAGGATATCCTGTAGCAGTTCCAGTATTACTAATGCTAACTTCCCCTTATTTCCTCCAGTATCTCAACATTTTAATGTGGACATTATGGTTTTGTTTCTTTACTTACAGCAACAGCAAGGTTGAGGCAGGTGATCGTATCATTTTCTGTCCCAATGGACATATCAGGTTCAAAAAGAGCAACATTAGGCAACATATAAGATATTGTGCCATCCAAGTTCTCTGTGATATTTTCTTTGGGTAAATATCGCACCCTTCAAAAGCAAAATAAAAAGAGAAACTATTTTTAATATTTGCTTTTTGAGAAAACACATAACCATGCTTAACTGAAGATTTTTGAAAAGTTGATGAAAATTTTTATATGAGTGTTGAACATTTTATAGTCACTGAAAGGATTCTAAACTTCTCATGAAAATTCTACTTTCTGGAAAATATTTTAGAGATATTTCCTTAGTGCCTAAGAGATGCTTTTCTTAATAGTAAAGTGAAAACAAATATTTCTCTTTCATTTTTATTTCAATAATGGACCTTGTATCTTTTTTATATTTTGTTTTGAATTGATTATATTTTGTTATATTTTTTCTAAAAATTTTCTCATGGTTGCATGTATTTAGAAGGGGATGACTCAGAATGGTTAATAAACACTCTTAAGTTTTATTTAATATGCCTGTGTTGCAACAAAACAGATTACAGATTAAATTGATAATTGGAGTCACTTGGATAATATTTCACATGCATATGGAGATTTATAAGCAGTCTTTTAGCTCCACTGATACTCTCCTTCCGGAGTAGCAGAAGCTTCAGAGAGCATTTCCTCATGGTAGAGGTGTAGCCAGTGTAGGTGGGCTTCACCCTAAAAGCAGGATTTTGGCTTCTCACTGTTGATTTTTGTGTGTATCATTTTAATTAACAGCCTAATGTGCAGAGCATCTGGAAGTTTGGAGATTTTTCTTCTGATTAATACTACTTCTAACTAGAAACAAAAGACCTAAAACAAGGTTTCCCAACAGAATCACAGGGATAGTTGCATTTCATGCCAGTTTTTCTACACTGTCATAAATAATTAAGTATTTAAAGGGAGAGTGAGAGAGACTCAGTGTCAGAGTGACTCAGGTAGAGCCTGTATCCTAGGTGACCACAAAGGTGAGAAAAGCTATAGCCATCATTTCTTACATTGTCTGATCTATGCTTCTGTCAGAGATCTGTCCCTGAGAAAATAGGCACCAGCACCAGAGTAATTAAAACATTTTGCTGGGAATTCAACTTTTGCAGTATTTCTTAACTGATTGTTTTCCAGTTCCTGTGTAACAATTCCCTATGCCTTCCCAAATAATCTGTGAACCAAGAGCTCTCTATTCCAATGAGAACTGAGTAATCTTTTAAGCATCAGACCACCTCAGCTGTAGATGCTACAATGTAAAACCATCTTCTGAATGTAATACACAACCCCAAAGATATAAAAAAGAAATATCATTTTAGGAAAGTAATTTCCTAACAAGGGTGCCAATGATAGCTGAGCACAGGATTGAATGATTTAGGAAGCATCTACTAGTCCTCTGTCAACATCACATCTAAAAATATGCAAATGATTAAAAGTTTCCCTGAACAGGCATGAATTGCTGCATTCTACCCTAGCTAGGAGATTCAGAGAAAGGAGTGATTTTTCAGAGGAAAAATTGAAATAGGATATGCTATAAATTAAAAATGAGTCATAAAGGACCAAAGAAGCAAAACAAAAAATATGAGTGATATATGGATAATAAGATAAGCTGTTAGTTTTAGGGCATCTGGCATATTTTCTTCTACATGAAATGTTGGCAAAAGCTGCACAGCAACAAATGGAACCACACCTGTATATTGTTGTGGCAAAAAACTTGGTAATAAGCAATTATTTTTTACAAGACCAAATATCTTCACATCCATTTACCTATTGCTAAATGTGTTTTCCCAATGTGAGACCCAACACAGCTGGAATTTAGGCATTTTGTCAAGTCTAAATAAAATACAACCGTGGAATTTCAAAAACAAATTTTAAGTCAGCAGAACTTCCTCTGAATTTAACAAAACTTCTGATATGACATGCCACATACTCAGGGGGCTTTGCTTACCTGTATGTGTAAGGTCCTCTTTGTTCAAGTTGTGGCTGTGCTCCTTCTAATACTTCTGAAGGATTTAGCACATGGAAAACCCAAAATTGTCTGTAAACTGAACTTCCTGGTACAAGCCAATTTTCAAAAGCAATGGTACCATTTGCAATAACAGCTTCCTAAAAGGACAAAAATTAAAGCTAAAATTAACCACACAAAATGAGTGATAAGCTGTGTTTACTTTCCACATGATTCTAGAGGATTCCCAAGCAAACAGAAAATAAAGCTATTTTATCAGTAATCTGAGGCATACAGCACACACTTTTGGCCAATATTTGAAGGCAGCCTGACATTCTCACTCAGGGAGAACAAAAGTGAGTCCCCTTAAAATATTGGCTGCACAGCCAATACAATTCCTACTGTAGCCAGTAGCAAAACTTCCCTACTGCTGTGTTCAGGCACTGCCCTAGTTTCCAAATACTTGCCAAATCCACTGACCATTTGTTGAAAAAAAAATAATTTTCATACATTTGCAGATAGCCTAGGGGAAGAAACAGGAGTTATCTCCAAGCATATTCAAGCACTAAGTACTTTTGCACCCAGAGAAATGAAATAATGTTCTTGCAGGACTGTTTTTTGTCAGAAAACTCTTGTAACCAAAACTACAACTTTCTAAGAAATTTTTTGAGTTTTGATAACATTTTTTTGGCAAGTTGCCCACATCTAGGAAATGAGGGCAAAATATGGCTGTCAGGACAAGATAGGACACCAAAACTGACAACCAGTAGCTTTATGTCTAAGGCATTCAGCTGGAGTACGGTAAGTGTTTATTCAGTTGTTCAGTCCAGTGAGAAGGAAGTTGGAATGTGTATTTCCTGTATCAGCAGGAGAATACCTGCTTTTCCTGATCTACATCAGGCCTCTTTCTGTATGATTTCTCCCAAAGCCCTGAGATAATGCAGTTTTTCCCCTTGGTAGTAAAGATTCAGAAAATTTTGTTTCAGTAAGAAAAATCTAGGCTGCCTGGCTCCAACGTACAAAATGCATGTTTTATTAGAGTGGTATGATATTAATTAGTTAATTTGCACAGCTCATAATGTCCCAGGAATTAAAAACCTGGAATCCCTCCAGATAGCAAGAAAAGACATTTTAAATTACAATTTTTCTTTTTAGCTTAAGCTTCTGCCTTTAGAGTTTGCTTAGCAAGCACCGATAGAATAAAGTATACTACCAATTAAGAACCAGTGCAGTTAGAAACGAGTATCATGTCTGGAAAACTCACAACACAGTCAGGGCTTTTTCCATGGAAAGCCTGTTCATATGGTGAAGTTGCCAATGCCTTGCTGGTAGTTTAAAGCACTGGGCTTGCTGTCTGAATATCTGCTATAATTTGTGTGCGTTTGTGTGAGAGGGGAAAGAAAGGTCTTTATCAACTTGAGGTCTTGCGCTCAGACTCTACAGCTAAAATTCTTTTCAGCCTTGTTTTGCCAGCCTCAGGAGGCCAAAGACTCCATCATAGCTGTGATTCAGCAAGGGGAAGACCACCTTCTTCATGAAGAAAGAAAAGTTTACATGATTTGGAAATCACCTTCTCAGTTGCCACAGAGAATTGCTCAAAGCATCTGGGAGAAGCAGGTTGATCTAAAGAAAGATGCAACTCGGACTGCTCAGAGTCCTTCTGTGATTGGTGCTCAGCAGGGTCCTGGGACAGGGGCAGATGTCAGGACTTGACCTCCTGCCTCTGTGTAACTGGGGTAGGGAAATGGCTAAAGTCAACTGGTTGGTCGAATCCAAGAAATTATGAACAGTCAGCAATGGAAGTTTCTCTACCTTGTTGTTTTACACTAAATGCAGCCATCAGGATTTCTGATTAAGGAATTCAAAATTCAAGACAAAGTTGCTGTATTGACAAAGGATATTGTCAGATGGACAAATGATGCCATTTTCTGGGAACTGAGAGATGCCATGAATATTACAGGGTATAACAAAGTTGATACTGGCTTATCCCTATGTGTTTTGTTGAGCTGCATATGTAAGCTAGAGGAAACAAATGGTAGAATTCTGTAAAACCAAATAAGTTAAGTTCTAGGAAAGCAAATAGTATTTTACCAATTTGCAGCTGAAAATATGAATATCTATTCATTATTTTTTAAGTGATGATTATTAGCTTCTTATTAGCCTTTCTATTCAGGCTTTGTTAGACCAAACATTTTAGTGCTTTTTCCGTTCTTGATCATAAAAAAGTATGAAACCCAAACAAGCTCATCATTGATAATGCTGGAATATGTGTGATTAATTCACTTAAGTTCTTCTAAGAGTTACCAATGGGTTTGAGTGGTTAGACTTAGCTGGAAAAAAAAGCCAATCAGCTGAAAAATAAAAAAAAAGTTTTATCATAAGAGAAATTACAGGAATTTTGCCTTAGTAATTTTGTTTTAAGAAGGGGAAAGGCAAAAAGTAGTAGTTCACCCATGTATAAACATCTTCTTTCAAAAATATCAGATGCAAACATTCTGATTCGTTGTTTTGAATTCACTTTTGCTTTTGTTTTTTTTTATATTAGACATGATAATATCTAATAACAATGATAATAGACATGATAAAGTGCAGCTGAAATGTGTAGAGTCAGTTAAAAAGGTACATTCTGATACCCTCAGACAAAATACTTATAGTAAAGAACTCTAAAACTTTTATGTTTCTCTTCTAATTTAACAAGGACATTTTTTCTAAACCCCTAAGGCCTTCGTGGAAAGGCATCTCTACCCTCTGGACAGATTCAGTGTTTGGGGAAACTAGGATCTTGCCCCTTGGTACTGAAATCAAAGGCACATTTTAAGCAAGGAAGTTTCCTTTCCCTGAACAGTATCAGAGCTGAAATATCTTAGTACTAATCTCATTCAGTGGATCCCTGCCAAGATGCTGCCGGTGGTGGCATTTTGTGTGTGCTCTTCAACTGACAGTTTCTTTAAGGTGCCTCTAAAACAGGTATGTAATGTTAAAATTTTTTAAGTACTAGAAGCGAGAGTAGAAACAGCTTATCCCAAGATAACCTGAGATGGGGGTAGAACAATCCAGGGGTATTGAAGATAGCAATGAGCATTGTATTGAAGCACAGATGTATGTGAATAAACTGGAACACATGAAGAGGTGACACCTTGCTGCAGTTCCATGTTACATGGACTTTGTTTGGGTTCTCCACCCATGGACTGTTCTTGGGTGGAGAACACCTGCCTGCTAGGAGATAACAGCCTATACTCTGAAAGTCTCTGACAAATTGCTAAGGTCATGCCAGATTATCTCTACACTTGGAGATGCTTTCTTATTGCTGCAACCACGGTGTGCAACCTTCCAGCAAAATATGTCCTGCAGTGTTTACTCAGGCTAATCTGTCAGTGACTCCGGTAAAGAAGAAATGAGGCTGGCAGGGTTTGGTAAGGCACAGAGATGTATGCCGAAGGGAAGTGTGCTCAGGCTTCCACTGCTATCAGAACAGGAACATTAAGAACTATTGATTGCTTTGATTTTTGGAAACAGAAGTTGTCCCTATTTATTGGGACATGCTATTATCCCTATTTTTTGAGACATGTGATTTGACTAAATCTTGATAACAAGTAAATTTATGACCATTCAACTTGTTATAGATGAATTGTCCTAAAACTATTCATTCAGGAGAAAAAAACTTATTCAACATCTGTTTCTCTAATATAGTATATTTTTTATAGTAAAATTAACTTCTCCTAGAAATATAGATTTAGATTTACTGTGTTGCTGTGAACTTGCAAAAAGAACTGGGCTTTACTCTGAGATAGGCCTGAGAGAGGAACAACTAGGGGTCTTTTTTCAATCTTTGGACCGTGCAGAATTTAAGATATGATTTTGCTTACAATGATGATATCTGAAATGGGGTCTCCCTGTTATCAAAAATATGTCATTTTAATATCTTTTTTCACCCACTGAAAACCTAAGTTCAGGTTTTGCCTCATATGAATCCAAATTCAAATATAAATATTTACAGACCGTATTTGAGAGAATATCACACTCAAGTTTTTTTCCTGTCCTAGAGTCTCTACTCTTGAGAAATTCCAAATAAAATTTTCCATGAAACTGATATGATTCTACAAACATTTCCTTAAAAAAAAGACATTTTCAAAAGTGAAGGATTTCACCAAAAAATGTATTTTGAGTATGTTCTCTTCAGCAGACCTATTTCCTTTTCATTTATTTGTATATTTATCTTAAATGCAGCTGCAGTGAATAAAACATTGTCTTTATTACTAGCTCTTTCACCCACAGTGGTAAATCAGAATTAGTTAGATTCAAGTTACTCTTCAGCATCTACTGAATTGATGACATATTTCAGCTGTTGCACCTTGGTATACCTTTCCTGAAAAGGCATTGTCTTGGAACCTCATGGTCTTACTAAGTAGTCAA
The DNA here is from genome assembly GCF_000703405.1 of Apaloderma vittatum. Classification (NCBI taxonomy): domain Eukaryota; kingdom Metazoa; phylum Chordata; class Aves; order Trogoniformes; family Trogonidae; genus Apaloderma; species Apaloderma vittatum. The sequence continues at coordinate 14,703 of NW_009701736.1, forward strand.
CATGATAAATAGGAAAAAATAGTCCAGTATAAATAAAGCCTCTATAAATTTACTCTTTTGTGTTTCATATGAATACTGGTAACATTTTATATATATCAAAAAAGCTGCCTTGAAATAGGTACAAGCATCTGAAACATGATCACAATGTAGAAAATTATAAAGTGGTTGAGGAAAAAGTTACTCTGTCTAATAGTTTACCACTAAGAACTCAGGCAGGTATAATTTTGTACATAGATATTTGCAAACCATGCTGTATAACTGGTTCATTATTATAAGTATACAGATGAAAACATAACATTGTTGATATGTATAATTTGCTTTGAAAATACATAATAGCATAAAATAACTCAGAGTAATTATTTTATGTAGAGAGGTACACATTTTTTAAACTATGTGCTTTCTAGAAAACTTGACATTTCCTCACTACCACAAAGATAAAATAATAATTGGAAAATTCCTCTATGCTTAGAATTTCACTGAGTTTGCTGACAAAAATAAAATGTTATGTAGAAGCCATTTTTTTTCCAATTTTCTAGAAAAGTGTTGGTAAACTCTAGGGAGAGCCACAACAGTTTAACATTTCCTCACAGTTCACACATTGACCTCCTCAACAGACTTCAATAGGTGTTAAGGGCACATCTTCCAGAAGTGTCTTTGAATAAGTATCTCCAAGATCTCCACAGTCTACAGCACCACAGCAGATCATTAGGAGGACTAATCTTCAGCCAAAGAATTTAAGGTTTCCAGATTTTTAACTGTAGGAGACCCCATCATGGCTGCACTGACTCCAACAAGACTCCATGTCTCCATGGTGGACACCCCAGGGCTTCCATGGTTGCTCACTCCTGATTACTCCATGATTTAGACCCTCAGTTGTACATCTTTGCCATTGAAGATTTAACAAATTAACTTTTCATTTTTCTTTAAAGGCAAAACTAGATTTTAAAGAAATAAAATAATCTGAAAAGAACAGAAAAAAATGTGTCTAACAGGTCTACAACACTCTACGTCAATTAATTTTCACACTCCTTGAATTAAGGAGATGTATATTATCAGATCCTGGAGTCTTGTGGAGAGCATTAACTTGGATCATACATTCACAGAATGCGAGCTCAATGCATGTAAGTGTAGGATTAGATTATTCTTCAAAAGTTTGTTAGGATTATTTGCAGTATGCAAGTGTAAGTGCATGGATTGAGTACCAAAATAAGAAAAAAGTGCAGAAATATAAATAAGTGGATCATCATGGGGAAAAAATTAAGAGACTAGAAACAATTATAATTAAAAAAAAAAGTAAAAAATGCTTACTTCTAAATTATATTATCAAAACCATATTCTGAAAACAATATTTTGCCTTCACATGGGAAGCATGAAAGATAGCAAGCAAGTAAACATGGCAATATAATTAATATATTAAAAATTATTGCTACAGGATCTATTCTCAGTAATGTTTGGATTGCATTACAAAAATTAGGTTTAATAAAAAAAAATAAAAATAAACCAGAACACAAGACTTATAAATAATGACCCTTCAATAACCACAAATCATACAGACTAAAAAAAAAGAAGTAAAGAAAAAATGTGTACCTTTTCTATTGCTTTGCCTATAAGGTGATCTCCAACTGGTATCAGAACTCCTCCGAAGATAGCCAGCACAGCACCAATGACAGCCCCAGTGAGGAGCCCACAGTTTCTGTTACAGCCCATTCCTCTCCTTTGTCAGGGTGCAGGCAGGCAATGTAAAAGTATCCTTGCTGTAAGGCTTGATGGCTTTTTTCTCACTTCTTGGTCTCAATAGACTCACTGATCTTCCTGAGAGAAGCTGTTAATATAAGGATACAGTGAACAAAAATCATATTCCAAAGCTCAAAGTACAAAGTGCATGAGTTGAAGTGGGTAGGAAGATAACATGTTAAAACTAGATAGACAGTGGCAGTCAGTGCCAAAAAAAACAAACAAACAAAAAAAACCCCAACAACAAACAACAAACAAACCCAACCCCCCAAATATGTTGCATGTACTTCTGGCAAGCTACTTGGCCAGCTAGTTGCGTGTTACATATAATTATAATATTTTTTTATTCCAATTATCTAAAAGACTGATAAGTCCTTTCATTAGTCTTCTTTTTTATTTTCGTTGTTCTCTGTTACATTAGGGCGAACTCACATCATCGTTATTCAGCTGACACTCCTTCTGAGACAAGAACCTTCTCTAAAATCGGTGTCAAAAGAGGAGGCTATAGCCCTCTGCTTTTACTGCAGCCTGCAATGCCCATGGCTCCCACTTCAGGCAAGACCAAGACTTTGCACCACTGGTGTGAGCTTCCCAGGCATTACATCAGGAGGGAAGTCCTCAAGGTCCATCAGCACCTTGGTGGGAATGGCAGCCTCTAGTGGGAGGCACCTATGAGAGGCCTGTCCGTCCAGATCTCTGTCAGTACACAGTTACTACCAAAAGGAATAAAGTTTCAGCAACTCTGTGATAAAAGTGTGACTGGATTTTCCTTTCAGACTTGCATTCTTATCATCACCTACTTTTGTCCATCCCAGTTGCCTTACAGAAAAGCAGCCTTCTTAGAGTGAGTCAGGATTTTGATCTTTGAAAGATGTAACACCTTATATCTCAAGATCATTCACGCTCATAAAAAAAAAAAAAGTCTACCATTACTCATTGGAAAATAAGAGTTGCTGGTAATATGTGCTAACATATCTTAAATTCTGGCTCCCAGAGAAAGGTGTTGTAGAGAAAATCAGAACTATGTCAGTGACGAGAGATATGGTAAAACATAATCTTCCAGTGATATTTTTCCTATTTTTTACTGTTTATGAACAACTGAGACAAACAGATGCCTAATTTGCAATTTACTCCTGCTCAGGAATTAATCACAGCGACAGAATGTGCAAGATTGTTATTTGCTTTAGACCTCCTGCTAACAGAAAATCTGTTGCATTGTATTTTAGATGTCATTGTCTATATTCCTCATATTCTTGTCAATTTCTGTTTGTTAACATGCTGTGATCATCTCTAAAACAGTTTAAAGCAGGTATTACTTGCAGAGTTAATTATGCATTCAAGGCCAGTTGCAGAAAGCAAAGGAAAACAGGAACATGGAGTGGAAGAACAACTCAGCCTGAATTCCCCGTTTACTCATGAGGATTAAAAGGCTAAAAAACCTTTGCGGATTTCTAAATAGTAAGGCAAGTGTAGGAATAGTATGTGTTTTATTTTTGTAAAGGCAGTTATCAGATCCTTTTATTAAGAAAAGGACACATACAGCACTCACTGATATGTAAGGTATCATGGTCAGCAGGTGAATGATGTGTCCTCCCACATCCTACTAATCTCACAGTTACATCATATCTGTACCTGAGCTCCTTTTATTTCCACGGGAAACTCACCTTTTGCCTGCTCTTGCCCTAGCAGCATTTTATGGCTCCCTTGCCATTAACAATAACTATTTCTGTGCATATGAACTCGTTTGGTATTTTAATCATTTTTCCTTGGAGAACGACCAAAAGCAGAATGGCCAAAAGACCACTTGCAATCTGAGAAAACTACCATTCTTGTAAAAGTCAGCCAGTCCGTCCACTTGACATCAGGTCATTCCTTGTGGTTGCCATGTCAAGACTTTACTATTGGATTGCTTTACCTGCACATACAAGGGGCCAAGAAGGAAACCAGATTTGGCTATGGTTTTTGACTTCCACGGAGAAGAGCCTCTTTGCAGCTTAAACTTGGCTGCAGCAGGTACACCTTATGTGAACTGCAGGTTTCCTTCGTTGCTTTTCTCTCTACCAACTCTGTTACTCTGTGCCTTTGCACAGAGTAGCAACAGAAACTCACAGAAGGTGTAATATTTAGGAAAAATAAAACAAAAACAACATTTTCCCTAACTTTTCATGCAACTTGTTGCACTTTTCACAAAGATAACTGAAAGATAACTTGACTGAATTACAAAAATACCAAGTTATTAAAGGCTCTTTGATATATAGGATGGATACAAAATGTGGCTACAGAAAATCTTCAAAGCAAAATCAAGTTAGAAATTCATTAGGTCTGAAGAATGAAAGTCAGTAGGACAACTCTCCTATCTTTTTAAATAGGATCAGATCAAGATCTTCAGTCTGGCAAAAGCAGAACCATAATATGGCTGTGAAAGTCACTGGGCAAGTGGTATGGCAATTTAAAAGTCTGGCTGCTGTTATACGTTGTAGGTGATCTAAGGAGATCACAAGTTCTCAACAAAATCAGATTCTGAGAAGTATATATTTCAAGTTGACTTTTTTCCCCAGTGCTATCTATTCTAACATTATTTTTGTTTAAGTGCAGAAATATGTATTTTAAAGTTTAAAATTGAAATTACCTCTTCTTTAAGAGTTTAAAGAGTGATTTTAGATATTGTCAGATTTTTTTCCTTGGTTACATACTGAAACTTTTCAAATTCAAGAGAAATACACCTTCCACCGAAACACATTTCCAAGTTTCTATAGTCTGTTCCAATGCATATATTTTTTGTTAGTCAGACTAAAGATAAACCACTAGAAAGCAACTGGCTGCTAATAACTTGTGCCTATTCCAAGTTTTTGCAAACTTTAAAATATCCACCCTTCTCCCAGTAAACACAATGCAATAGCAGTCTAGACATATTTTATGCAATTCAAATTATCCATTACACAATGACAGTGTAGAGCAGTCACAACATAACACTCAATTTCACGTAGAAGTCAACCAGCAACTCTTGTCTATCACAACTGAATGTAAAATACGGAGATTAAAGTAGAAATTTCCAATAAGAATGCAATTATGTCTAGGAATTCATATACAAGTGAAAACTATTTACCTTAAGCAGAATAGAAAGTACAATGACAAAATTAGATGCTTTCTATGAGACTATAGTATCATTTAAACTTATATTTGACCACAGGATTAATAAGAATATTCACCCCATTCTAGAGCATTGAGTATATGCTTTTTAATATTGTTGCAGATTTCCTTAGTAGAATACTGACAATGGAAATGGTCCATTCAAATCCTTGAAAAGACAATTTATAAGCAGCTGAATAGGAGAAAATATGTACAATGTTACTAAACTTTTTCTTAACTACTTATACTTCTGTACATATTAGTTTATATCAAGCCTTTATAAAAATCAAAGAATATTAGCTTTATTTTCTTAATGATTTCTCCAACTCTAACAGCAAATTTTAAACATTTCTTCATATGGAGTTACCCCAGTTCTAACAGAGAATCAAATTTATTGCCCTAAGTGAGAGCAACTACATGGGGAAGAAGCAGTGAAATTTAAAACAGATTTTGAAAATTCCTGTTAAGAATTTCAACACAAAAACATGGTGTTTCTTTAAATACAATTGCAGTTTTCCTGAGGTCCAATGGTGAGGTTAAAAATCCTGAAATTATTAGAGATACAGTTGCATGGAAGAAGTTATTCCTGATTTTTTTTTTAATCTTTGACATACTTTGAAATCATAATTTCAAGATTTTTATCTGTAATAGTAAATGCTAAAAATATTGCTTTAAAAAGATGCATTTCTTATAGATTCACAGGACTCAAAAACTGCAGTTTAAAGAACATTAAATATCAACAAACAGAATTAAATTGGGAAAGCCAGCAATACTGAACATAAAATACCGTTGCTAACAGTATGAAGCATATCACTAATATACATTAAGTTTCACTGTTTCTTGCAAACAGCTGTACAAAATCCTGTCATTTTACTTTGTATTACAAATAAATATTTTCAAGAGCTGTCCAGCAACTGATTTTAACAATATTTCAGAGGAAAACCTTCTGATTTTAAATGTTGTATCATATGACTCACCTTGAATAGGGCAACTGACTTGTCAGCTGAACCTACAAGTACTTAACACATGACTTGCATCAGGTTACGAGAAGACAAGCAGCTAAATCTCCCCACCAAGTACACAGGCTCTAACTCCGAGGGAGTGTTTATATATTCCAAGAGACGTCAGTTCCCTCTTTATCTTTTTGACAGAAGAAAAAGTTGTATTGGTGCTGGAAGGGGGGTTATTTTTACAGTCTGACTAAAAGCCACTACCTACCACTCGTGGTAATATACTTAGCAGCTGCAATCTTTGTCAAATTTTGATCCAAGTGAGTCAAAGGTCAAGGATACAAAAGGGTAACTTGCTTATTTGGTTCGGGTCACTTCTCTAATATCCATTTGCTTTAAAACTGCTCATATTAGCAAGTTTTGGCTAACCAGTTCCTGACAGCTTCTTTATGATTCCGAATATTTTCGAATGTTCTGTGCTACATAGCATGCTGTCCTGTATAAACAAAGCCTTAATACTGCAGTCATTCTCTCAAAATACAGGCTAAACACTTCCACAGCTTAATTATCGTGATAGTACATTTTCAAATAATAAAAAGGAGGAAATGTCTGAACAGTTTTTAAGAGATTTTTGTCATGGTTTGGATTACAACATTTCCTCACAAAGTGCTAATGTTCTTCCTCTTTTACTGCAAGTTCAATGAACATCATCTCAAAAGCTTCTTTTTCTTAATGTATTTAAAATTTAGTTATTTTTACACTGACATCTGTGTAGACCACTGTGTCACCTCCACACAGTGTCCACTAAGAATTAACAATAATCATTTTGGTAAGATTTTGTAGAAATATTTTCAAATACTTCCTAATCTCAAGTTAATTAAATGAATGATTTTAAAAGATTCTTCTGGCAGCAGCAAGAGGAAGTGACTTATATTTGGTTTAATCAATTATAAGAGAGAAATTATTCCTAAAAATTGATTCTTAGTTCCATACTTTCAGGGTATAGCATTGAATAGTTTATGATCCATGTGGTTAGTATTTTCTGTGTGCTTAGTCTTCTGTTTTTGATATCGTCCTACATGAAAACTAAGCTTTTGTGGAAGAAGCTCCTTTCTTCCGATATACTTTTACTAAGTAAATCTAAGACAGATGAAGATTAACAAATTTGATGGTTTATCTCCTAGTATACAAGCAAGAGCGAAAGTGAGTCTGGTCCTTTGAAAGCAACCTACAGGACAGTTATTGTACCAAGCTCACTGCCAGGGAAAGCTGGTGAACCTGACTTAACTTTGTTTTCACATCCTTGAAAAGTGGAGTAAATTTGTTTTCTTTTATTGTCTAATTCAAGGGTGGAGTTTAACTGCTGAAAGAAGCAGTTCTTCACACTACGGTTCCCATGCACTAGTTTTGTGAGTATTATCATTACCTGTTTCCAGTGGACATCTTGTTCAGGCTCCCACAGCTTTCTTCCCAGGCTGTCCTGCCTTCTTCACTGCTGATTTGTCTCTTTTAAGAGGAAGTACTTTCAGTTAGTCACACCTGCCTCCCAGGATCTTCCCTGCCATGCTCGTTTTCTCTATTTTCAATGCACGGGATTCAGTGTGCACCGTTTGTAAGGGAGGAAAAGGTCTAAATATCACAGATGTAATGAAGCTCAGTTTTCAACATATACATGTTGAGTTGTGTGAGCTAATTTTGTGACTCGTGATACCGCGTTATCATCCTATATGAGCAAAACCTCTTCTATCAGGCAGCACTTGGCAGTGAAATGAGGACTGCCACGTTCAGCTGCAGAAACCAGCCAAAAGGATCTGAAGTTAAGAAGGAAGATGTGCACTGTTGAATGTCAGTCATTCATTTCTCTTTCAAAACAAAACAAATCATAAATACTGAATGGTCATCTGCATTCTCTGGCCTCATATCAGAGGTCAGAGGTTATAGGGGAGAAAATACAGAGATGCACAGCAACAGAATGAAGACAGAAAAAGAAAAAAAAAATGTACTTCATTGGAGTCCCCAGGCGTGTGACAACAGAAAAACAACCTCAGAAGGAGAAACTGTCCAGAAAGGGAAACGATGTACATGACACTCACATGCTTGATTAAGACACAGAAAATTGCAGGCAGCAGCAAAAGCCAACTGCAGTTGTTAACTCCCAATGAAACTCACCCCCATTTCCTGGCATAAACATACTACTGTCAAGAAAATGCTGAAGGGGTGAGTGTGATTCCTGGCTTTTCTAGACATATCATAGCAAGGCCTTTTAGAAATCACTTTCCTTGGGGTATTTTCTAAATATAGAGGGAACAAATGAGAAGAGCTATCATCTTTTTGTATGCCCTCAGAGTCCTAAACATTCAATGCCTCCTTTTTTTTTTATGTTAAAGTCCCTTCCATCAGGGTATGACACACCTTTACGGTACATATAATTTGGATTTTGAGGATGCCCACATGAACGTTCCCACATTCCTGTGGGAATTGTCTAATGTACATACAGCACACCATAATTTTATATTCTCATGTTCCCACAGTCATTTCAATGGATTTATTGTTTATCTAGCTTATTCTATTAGTATCATATTATGTGGCTTCTACACGCCCTACCCAAAATCCTGTTGCCATCACTGAGTGATCCTCTGGCTTTTCTAGCTGTTGAATCACAGAATTACAGAATGTTAAAGGGTTGGAAGGGACCTCAAAAGATCATTTAGTCCAACGCCTCTGTCAAAGCAGGATCATCTAGAGAAGGTCACACAGGAACACATCCAGGCGGGTTTTGAATATCTCCAGAGAAGGAGACTTCACAACCTCCCTGGGCAGCCTGTTCCAGTGCTCTGTCACACTCACAGTGAAAAAAAAAATTCCTAATGTTTTTGTGGAACCTCCTATGTTGCAGCTTGCATCCATTGCCCCTTGTCCTATCACTGGACACTACTAAGAAGAGCCTGGCTCCGTCCTCCTGACACTCCCCAATGAGATCACCCCTCAGCCTCCTCTTCTCCAAGCTAAAGAGACCCAGCTCCTTCAGCCTTTCCTCAGAAGGGAGATGTTCCACTCCCTTCATCATCTTTGTTGCTCTGCACTGGACTCTCTCAAGCAGTTCCCTGTGTCTCTTGAGCTGAGGGGCCCAGAACTGGACACAATATTCCAGATGTGGACACACAATATTCCAGACTGAGTCCCAACAAGAAGGGTTGTCAGTAGTGAAAGATTTAAAGCATTCAAAAAACTCACAAAAAATAACAACTTGTGGCTCCTGTCTCCAAATTAGCTCCTTCCATTTCAACACACTCATGTTCACATAATATATAAGAAGCAGCATATGAGATATCCACCCAGACCAGCTTCAATAATTTACTTCACTTTTGTTGCATAACAGCCTCCTCCAGAGTGAGTATGGCCTATCTTCAAGTACTGCCTATAAAGAACTTGAATATGTAACTCCTGAATTATAAAAATAGTAATATAGAACTAATATTTTTTTCCTGAATTATATGTTCACTGTCTCTGTCTCAGCCACTGTTGCTGTGACTATTTCCTACCACCTCATTTTCCAAAAGACACAGAACAGAACAGAGTTACATGGCAGGAGAAGGAAGAATCAAGATATTACAGTTGTTTAAGTTTTGCATTTAATATCTTATCTCTAAAGACATAAAGACAAGAACAACTATTTCATTCATCCTTTTCTTGCTTAAAGTTAATACAAATATTTTTTGCGAATAACTTTATTGAGGTAAAAGTAGTCATCTGGCCTAAGGAAGATGAATTGCTTTCTTGTCCTCTAAGTTGAGAGGTAGGAGCACATCCACAGACTCATCCCAACTACCTTAAATGTTTATCTTAGGCAGAGATGTTTTATATCCTTTGGAGGTATTGGTGTCTAAATGACTCACTACAGTCATACATCTAACTTTTAGAAAGTTAATGCTAGCAGAAATCCACTTAAACTCCCCCAAAAGTCTTTCAGTTCCTCTGCTCATCACTGTACCTTACCAACGATATCAGGACAGCCATACAAGGTTCTGGTAAGTGAAAACAAGTTGTGACACAAGAAGAAAATGCAATGAGAAAATTACAAAATATTTGCTGCCTGACATTAATGAAAAGTTTGGCCAAAGATTGCAGACACGATGCAGCAATTTTTGTGTACCACACAACACAGACTTTTACTGCAGGTGTTTTGGCCTTCAGGGCTTTCCAGTGTATGCCCTGAGGTATGCTCCAACCACTTATATCAAGCGATCTTCAGCCACCTGAAAAAATATGCCAATTAATACATCTCAAGCATGCATTGATACTTGATTTCTCACCATAAAGGCTTTCAAGACTCATTCCAAACTCCTGTGTAGCTCTTTCATTAGTTACTAAAGACTCCCAGCTGCAATCTTCCCAGCTCTGTAGAGGTGCTGCCCCTTGTGATTCTCAGTAAGTTCTGATGATATGGAAAAAATCCTAAAATACCATTGGCTGAAGCCAGTTTGGCAGCAGGACAGTGGAAACAGCATTTGACTCCTGATGAGTTTCTATGTCAAACCATAAGTAGGTTCTTTAAAGGGAAAAATGGGTGATGGAAGACCAAGCAGCTGCTTCAGTTAATTTTTTTTCCCTGGAAATATTGATTCCGAGCTCTTCTTCACCAACTGTGGAATGTCCAAACTGCTGCCTTTCTCAGCCCTCAAGATGACTTTTAAAACTTTTTTTCAAGTTCTTTTAGCAGGGGAATCGGGTGAAGAAAGCACAAGAAAGGCAGCGATAGAGCAGACTTTGATACCTCCACCCCTATGGGTTCATGTGAGAGTCACGTAGAACATAGATAGGAAGGAACTTTGTAGAACTGAACCCAGTACAGAAACTGTAATATAATAACTTGGGCTTCTGAGTGAGTCTGAAGGAGCTATAAAAGACTGTTACCTAAAGAGCTCGGTCAGTCTATTAATGCTAGAGACATTTCTCTCTGAAACATAAGGAGGGTACAGAGAGAAGGCTCTAATGGCAGGGGAAAAGCATTTTGAAGGCAGATGTCTTTTGAAAGTCAAGAGAAATTTAATAAATCTTCTCCCTACTTGGATATATTCCACTTCTTGCAAAACTCTTCTCCTTGGCACAGACGTCACAGAATAATGGAGTAATTAAAAAATCCCTCACAGGTGCAATGCCTGGTTGAGAAATAGTCACCGTAATGAATTGTCCCAGACAATGGCAGTGGCTTTGATGAGTGACTGGGTAGTCCTCATTTTAGCTACAGGGTATCTACCAGTTACACCATATTCTTTTTCTATATAGTGATTAAGAACAGCACACGTTCAGGGGATTTTTCCAATTAATGAAGAGGTAAGTTTAAGGTAAACTTTTTGGTGATTTCTCAAGAGTTGAAGACCTGTTAAATAATTTAACTCTTTTGCCTACCAGTCTGGGTGAGGAAATAACACTCAGGCAGTTTCAAGAAAATGTGCATTGACTACCATGAAGTTTTTCACCTTTTGTAGCCCTTCCCTATGGACCTAGTGAGCCAGGCTTTATTTAAGCTGCTTTATCATACAAAAAGCTTTATTATACACATTTTTCTCTTCTTTATACCAAGCACTAATGTGCTACTTCTGTGCGCATGCCAAAAAAAGAATTTTTCCCTTTTGTCATTTTTTTCTTTAAAACATTAAATTACTACACTGAAAATATAAAACATAGATCACACACACACATACAAAAAAATCCACAAAACTGAAACCAAAAAATAAGTTCACTCTGGCCACAGGAGATAACTTGGCAGCAGCTGAATGTCAAAAGACATTAGGAAAATTTGTGTAGTGTTATTGTGCATTAAGAAACAATAAAAACTATGAAGAACAGAGCAGTAGAAAAAGTACCAGCTGTGATCTTCTGTGCACTAGCAGAAAACGCAGTAGGCAGCTAATAGATGCCCTTAGCATCTCAGATCATGTAATTTTATGATGCTTAGATATGGCACTATTATTTCAGATGAAATCATGTTACAGAAATGTGCATGTAACTATCAGTTACACAAAAAAGTAATTTCAAAATATAATAATTTAACTAAAAAACCCCTACATTCTGATCATTTTCTTGATTGTGCCAATTCTATAAATGCTTCTGAAGTCTCACTTGAGGACAGAAAAAACTGTCCCAAACTAGACAACTAAAGACTACTCATTTTTATGAACATGACACTCTTGCCAAGTAAAACAAACAAAAAAAATCACTGAGTTAATATTTTAGTTATTCTGTCAGTTGTTAAAGAGAATTAAATCACCAAAATATCATCAGTTATTAGTGTTTATATGACTATACTGTATTGAGTTGATCTCAGGATTTCCATATTAAAATTAATTTAAGATATGTTACATCAGAATATTTATTGGGTATGAACTGTAATTTTAAATCTACACGGAAATGCACATATGTGTCTTTTCCTATAATTAATAATTATTCACTATTTTCAGATGTTCATTTAAAAGGCACTTACAAAATATATGCATTTTATCACCAGTTTTACACTTGATGTTTCTCTTCATTCATATTTATTTTTGATAATAAATGTATATAAACCTTTATATAATAGACTTATATATAAGATAACAATTCAGAGACAAATGATTATATACACTTGTTACAGTTTAGAATATGAATACATTCATTTTAATTGCAACATAGAGTGAAATATTAACAGTACATTAAGTATTATAGAGATCTTAATATACAAGTGAAATAATTTGATTATCAGTATATTTCCTCTTTCTAAATTTTAGCGAATGGCCTCTTAGAGTTACAAACAGTCAAGGAATAGAGGCTGAATGGCATCTGTCTTCACTTTTAATAATTCTAGCACATAAGAGCATTTTGTAGTAAGAAGATGTAATAGTATGCTCACAAGAAACAAATACAGTGTCTAACTGTGTGCTGAGAAACTGCATTTAGACCAGGAGTGGGGTCACATACCTGTCTGAAGGCAGAGGTGCTCTCACTACTCTTGCCACCCGGAACTGGCAAGCTCCAGAAGAGCCTGCTAACTGAGCTCCTTATTCACAGAAAATACAAGTTGCTGTGACAACTCTGTAGCAACCGTGGCTACCTAGTGCCCTAGGAGTCAGCTGATCTTTCATCAGCCTCAAAGAGAAACAGTTTCATAGACGTTTTAAACTCATTGGTAGCTACGTTATCTCAAGTGATAAGGAATTGTAAGACCGCTGAGCCAGGGATAATGCTCTTCTACACTTATGCCTTGCAAGAAAAACTTTCAACATCGTTGTCTGACTCTGATCTCTTTACACCCTTCAGTAGCCCAGCACTTGGAGGCAATGTCTCAGGTGTCTGTTGCCAGTCCAGAACAAGCTCAATTGACTTTAATCTTTGCAAACAGTCTAACCTCAGTTAATCCTCACAGTACACTGGAAGCCAGGTAAGACGTTTCATACTAGAGAAAACTCTTCAGATTTGGGGTTATTATGCTTTACACAAAGCACAGAAACAGGTCATAATGAGGGATCACAGCTATGAATATAGCTATTCAAATTCATGGGACTCTTTCTAATGATTTCTGCAGGCTTTGGTTCAGAACTTTGTTGTCTAAATAAACATCTAAGCCAAGTGTCCTTCTGGACCTTTGCTAGATTGTTTTATCATAGCAGTGATATGTGAACAGTGAACTGTTTAAAATATTTTAAAAAACTATTAAAGCTTTAAGCACTGTATTCATAGAATGGCATAGGCTGGAAGGGACCTTAGAGATCATCTAGTCCAACCTCCCTGTCATGGGCAGGGACACCACCTCTCGACTAGACCAGGCAACACATGGGGACCGAGCGGGAATCGAACCCGCGACCTCGGTGTTGGTCATTGTTGCCAGCACCGCACTCAAACCACTGATTTAACCTATTTATTTGAACAGCAGACTGAGGTACATCCTTCCAGACAATTACAGCAAATATATAGCAACAGCAAGCAGCCTATCTGCCAAGGCCTTTCATAATTAAGTTAAAAGCTGTTCCAGAGGGTTAACAGGACCCTGAGTTGAGTCATTATGACAGGGGCTACAAAGCTACACCCCACACATACTAACTGAAGAGGCATCCCATGGCATAAACCCCTTTGCCTTGCTTTCTGTGAAGCTTCTCCTTCTGTAAAGTTAGTCAAAAGTGACACAAAAAAATAAACAAAAAGGAAAATATTCCTGAAATTTCCATTAATCTGGGTATTTTCTGACCTATCTTCTTATGTTAATACTGTTTTTCTACCTTTAGTCTTCTTGGAGTCCTGCTGATTGCTTCCTGTGTGGCTTCACAGCTGCAGCCTCCAGCTTGTCGCCAGGCTTCCCTTCTGCCTTCCTTTATACATGTGCTTCCTTTGCTTCTCTTTCTTTCCCCAAGAACCTCCTCCCTCCTCCAGCTCTTTGTATATCTCTCCCACCTTCCATCCTATTATGTCAGCAGCCACTACTCCACCCAGCACCTCCTCTGGTCTCTCTCCTCCACCACTGAACTTCATTTTTTCCTCCATTTCCAGAATTCACAGCTTTATATGAATTCTGTCCTTGTCCCCCACTATTAACATTTTTATTTCTCAAAATCTTCCAAAATTTTTCTTTCTTCTCCTACTTCCCTTCTTCTGCCTCTGCCTGAAGTCCTAATATATAACCTTCTTGCACTATCAGTTAATCAAAAAGATAATTGCAAGTGACAACCGGATTTATCAGTGCTTTCTGGCACTCAGATGAATCTTACCTGGAAGGCTTAATTATAAATAATAACTTTACTTTGGTACAATAATCTTGTGATGTTTCTTGCTTGTGTTCCTTCCTAAAGCCTCACAACAGTAAAGACCATGGTACTTTCTGCTCATTATCTTTGCCCTGCCCAGCTGTCATTCAGCACTCTTTCTGAAGTCCTCCCACTCCTAAGAAAATGCATACTGAACAGCTTCACCCATACATAAAGAAGCAGATGTGCCAGCTAAGGAAAAGTAAACTCACCCTTGACTTACCTTCACCAGAAAGGAGAGAGGATCTGAGATGAGGCTGGGAACAACTCAGCCTTCTCTGCATGCAGGGTCAGACAGGTTCGGTGGCCGAACTACCAAATCCAGTGCTGTGCCCTTCCTCCCTCCCCACAACAGCTAGAAAGGAAATGGGATGTATCCTTCACCTCTTATGCTTTGAGAAGTCAGGGCACTCATTAGTGTTTAGCATTTAAAAACAATCCTTAAAATTACATAGGATAAAGATTACAGAATTGTAAACATGCCATCACAGCATGAAACACCCCAGGCTTGTTTGTGGCGGAGTGCACGCCCGCCGTATAATTATACTTAGGCTTCTCTGTTTTAGGCAAAAAGTAACAATAGTTGCTTATCAGATTCTCAAAATGGCATTGGAGAGGATTCAGCAAG
>NW_009701736.1:29948-56811 GCF_000703405.1 Apaloderma vittatum
GGCTTTCTGGATAGTAACAGCCACAGGATTACAGACATTTAAATGCTCAATCCCTTCAGCTTCTCACAACCACTTCTTCCACGCTGCACTCTGCCCTGTTAGTGGTTTTCTAGTTAGTTTTTCACCAGTCTTTCTTTCACAATTCCTTTCCTCAGCTGCCAGATTCTGACACAGACTTCTGCTTTCCCCAAGCCTTGCTATCAGGCTGTCTGCCCACCACCACTCAGAGGATAATCTCGAGCATTAACAGAACAGTGCCTCTGAAAGTCTTGGCTATGCAGACTGAAATGCTCATCTCAGCATTGTACCTTCACGCAATTGGGCCACCTATTTCCACTGTACTTTTGTGTGTGAGAACTGTTTTAACAGCAACACATTCTAGGTCTTATTGGACATTGTACTTTCCAAAGTCTGTGTACCCAAGGGACCATGCCAGTATCTAGATCAAACACCATGGACATCTCTCAGCTGATATCTGTCATCTGATCTCTCTGTGATTTAACATGACTCTGACTTTAATGTACACTTGCCTAAATAGCGTCTGTCTACACATTCAAGTAATGTGTACAGATCTCCTTATAACAGACAGAAACAACTGCAGTGGAGATGATTTTTTATGGCCTCCCAGTAGCTTTCCTGGCAGACAGCTCTCATCCATCAGCCTTATCAGAAACCCAGTAAAAAAATGACTCCTTTGCCATTTGGAGACAGAAGATCCCAGTATTTTGATTCTTCATCTGCATGTAATGAGAAGAATCTTCGTCTTGGCATGACAGGCATATGTTGCCTCATGAATGGGTGAGGCTTATGAGAGGGTCTTTTGTTTACTTGGAAAGTAAACATGAGAACATATTTTCCTGTGTGTATTTTACTTTCCTATGCCCAAGTGAAATATGAAAGCCCTCTCCACTAAAGGAAGTAATATCCCATTTTTGACTCAAAAAATATTTAGGCATTTATACATGCTTGCATATACATGTTAACACACATTTAGGTGTCTTGTTTCAAAGGCTATCTCCTGAAACTTAGTATGTAGCTGAGATCTTTTATTCTCTTGTCATTTTCTATCATGCAAGCACCCTGAAAAATACCACCTTTTCCTTGGAAACTTCCATATGTGTCTCACTGAAATGCATGCAGCTGAGAAGATTTGTGCCTACACACAAAGACCTTTGAAATATTGTTATGACTCCCTGTGCAGCCTTAACGAAGCCATGGCTTTCATACCATTCAGGTTCCTCACCTGAAGAATGGGGCAGTAGTACAGACCTATTTCTTGAGCATGTTGCCATGCTTAGTGTATTGCTTAAATTGAGGTGCTTTCTGAGGTATCAAGCCCTCTTTAATGTGGCTACCATATTTCCATGTAGCATTCTTTCTCTTATGACGAAATTCATCCGTGAACAGATTTCCATTTTTAGAACTATACCTCAATGAAATACCATTCTGATGCTTCATGTTTAATTCACATTATGCACTAGGCGTGTGCCCAGTATATGTTCTATAGATGGGACAGGACCAACTTCCAAAGTTAGAAATTTGCCAATGCAAATGTGTTGACTCAACACATCACCTGATTTCACTTCCAGATCTTCCCGGATCACCTGATTACGTATCTTGTTTGGATCTTACAACTCTAAGGATCAAAATCCAGCATTAACCTTTCTTTAACTATATATGTGACATATTCCAACTTCCTGAAGGAAATCTTCAAGCTGATGTTTCTTGTTGCAAATGTGATGTGCAGCCCGCAGGCATCCTAGGAGAACTGAGCTAGTGCATTGTTTCCTGTGGGTGAACCTTTCAGGACTAAAAGCAGACTTTAAATGAAAAAAAACCCACAAAATAACAAAAGTCATGGAGCAGTCCATAGCAATTTTTTTTTCTGAAAAAAACATGCTGCTTTCTGAATTAGTATGCATTTTGTGGAGTAAAAAAAAATGAGCTGCCGTTCTGGGTAAGATTCATTTTTTTACATTTAGTTGCTCACATTGTGAATGTTGACCCAGCACTCCTTATTCCTTCATTGTCTACAGAGAAAAATATGTCTTTCTAGGACTTGAGTCCTCTCATTTTTACTACATGATAAAATAAAAATAGCTGTCATGACCTACCTATCACAAGTGTCTATTGCTCTGCAAAAATTTAACCCAGAAGATTTCCCACTGTGAGATGAAATTTCTCCTTTTTCCTTTAGCAAAGAAAGTATTATTCAATATAACATCCACAAAAAGGCATGTAAATATGCACTCTGAAGATCCTGGATGATTTTCAGGGTGTCAGAAATAATCTGTGTTCAACTTCATGAGACATTAGAAGGAAGCAGAAACAAATTATAATATAAGCTTTATCTCAACTGGTCTCATCCTCATTTTATAATTCAGACTTATGTGATTCTGGGATCTACTTGCTATGGGAAGAGTCTCATCCTGAAAAAGTGACTGTACTTAGCAAGACTTGATACAGTGACATAATTTGAATTTAAACAGACTATGGACATTGTTCCTGGGTTTTGCTCAGGGTAAATTTCGTCACAGTTTCAAAGAGATCATATGACTATTTTTAAATAATCTCAACATAAAATTGTCCTATCCTGTCTAGTATGTTAAATTTTTTATTCTCATTTATTCTTACATTTTTTATTCTAACACATTGTAATTAGTTAATACACAATGAATTAATTTAATACACAATGAATAAACAATTAAAACTTGTAAAACACAGTGCTTGCAATGAATGAAGACTAAGCTTCATGAAGTGCTGATGGAATCCCAATCTGGTTTTCTTCAAGTAGTTTTAGAAACACATAAAGGAGCTATCATATGAATTAAATAATTATGGCTCTTAATTAATTAGATGTAAAGAAAGGAACTAGTTCAATATTAAGGTTTAGCAAGGAGTACAGTAATGCAGACACACCATGCAATGCTGAGTGATATCAATGAAAAAGGATTACACTGACAAATATTTGACGCTCACTCAAGTCTCTGTGGAATTCCTAATAAAAAGAAAAGATAGGAGATAGTGCAGTATGTTGTATTTCTGTTCAGAAACTACAGCAGCACGGAGCTTTTCTTTGCTGTACATGCATGAGCAATTGATACTTCAAGTAAAACAGTAGGATATCAAGATCATTTTTTTTAAATGAAAAAACAAAATAACTCCTAAATATTTCAGTGGCTCAGCCTCTGACATGAGAAATGGATTTTTACAGAGTTTTAAAGATTTGGGGCCCTTGAAAGTAGTATTCTACCTGTTTTTTCTTAATAGAAAGCCTAACAGCCTCTAGAGCCATGAATAAAAATGTAAAGAGAAACTTATGCAGTGTTAATACAATCTGAATATCGAATAGTTAAAATTTAGTCTGAATCTAGAAACTATAAAGTGGTGTAGCTCCTTGTTTAAATGACAGCCCATCCTTACCAAATTTACTCAGGTAATTGAGTGTTTACAGTGAATCCCTGCAGGCTCTGTGGGGAGGGAGGGGGAGCTGGCATCACTGCCAAGCCAGGGCGGTGAAATTGGAAACTCCCATGCTCAAAGCAAAATGTCAGAGTAGGAATTTTTCCTAGGCCAGTTGCCTAGGCCTGCTGCCTACATGCCCAGAACTGGTGACAGAAATTGTCCTCTTCTCCAACTGAGTCTGAACGTATTCGCAGCCATTCAGAAAGAGAAGCCAGAACGAATGACAGAGCACAGGAATCCAAAAGAATTCACATTAGCAAAGTAATAAAGCTACATGAATATAAGGCAGTGGAAAATCAGAAGCTGGAATGTCCTGGTTTGAGCTAAACAGAACCAATTCTGTTCAGTGATTTTGCTTTTCAGCTCAGTCTCTTCTAAGAAGCTGCACTTTCTGAAGTTAACAGAGTGTATTTGCAGACAGTGTCTGCTACTAGCAGTGATAACACCTGATGTTTATAATTACTGTCAGGAACTGGTATGCAGAAAGGCTCTTGTTTAAACTTGCTACTATAGTGACCCAGATCAGTGCTAAATCTCATGTAAAACACTGAGGTGCTGGGATATAAAAGGTTCACAGGGAAGTAAAAGTTTCCACCTCTGGGGAGGAATGGACGTGACAGGTGACCCAAACCTGACCAGTAAGCGTGTTCCATTCCATACACATCATATTTAGCACAAAGCTGAGGGATCGCAAGGGTTAAGCCTTTTTCTTCTATGGCTGGCATCCAAGGAAGACTCTGTCCATTTTTCTGCCCTCAGTCCCAACTCTGAGTTCTCAAGTCCAGCTCTGGTGCCAGCTCCCCTCTGCCACTGAGCCTGGGCCCTCCCTGCACTGTCAGTGGGGGTGGCTGTAAGGGCGGCAGGGAGGAGTTCGATATTGTCCTGTATATATTTGTGTATATTCATTACTTCCTTATTTTCTTCTTTTCTTTATTTTTTTCAGCTACCATTGTTTTATTAAAGCTGATTTAGCGTTCTTTTCCGATCTGTAAATCTCTCTGCCTTATTCCCTTTTCCCTCACCCTTTGGGGAGGGAAGGGGCTTACTAGAGAGCATCTGTCATTTGTCAGGCCAGCCCAGCCTTAACTCTTAACACTGTGGTATTATTTAACGACGCTGTGGTATAATTTCAGACAAAAAGTCCATTCTGCCTTATTCCCTTTTCCCTCACCCTTTGGGGAGGGAAAGGGCTTACTAGAGAGCATCTGTCATTTGTTTAGCGGCCAGCCCAGCCTTAACTCTTAACACTGTGGTATTATTTAACGACGCTGTGGTATAATTTCAGACAAAAAGCCCATTTACTTCCACGTATTTTAAAGCATCTCTGGTTTTTGGGGTTTGGTTTGTTGTTTTTTTTTTCTGTAAACCAAAGACTTCAATATCTTAATGTACACAAATCCTAAAAATCTTATTCTTAGAAGCCACAAATTATACAGAATGCCTTCAAATTTACATGGCTGATTTATAAAAACTGCTACTTGCCCTCTGGAAAAACAGATCCCTTTTAGTTGAAATTATGATATTCTCCAGAACAGTGTTTATTTGATATATTTTCTTGCACAGTCTCTACATGGTGAAAAAGAAAGTTATTGATTTAGATTATTTTGATACTGTCAAATAGCAACTGTTTTTAATAATCAAAAAATATCTCAGATCTAGATTGCTCAGGTGGATAGTTCTCTGCTAGCTCTTAGAAGAGCAGAGACTTTATGTCACATTTTTTAGCCATATAACCCAGAATTTTGCCCACCAGAGTCATCTGGAGTGTTTCTAGCAAGACACTCACCGTGTTTTCCTACTGGAAAGATCCTTAACATTTGATTTTCATGTCAGCAGACTTTAGTTAGCTTTCATTTCTACAGCCTCTCGTTTGTATTCACACAAGTGCCATATCTGTAAAACATATCTTCTGACACAAAGGTAAGGCTGAGCATGTCTCCTGTGTTTTGAATGAGCATTGACTTCCAGCGTACCCTACGTGTGTTTCAGCATGTCGTTTCCTGGGAGGTCTTGATTTACAAAATACCTCTTCAAGGACATAGGAAGGTGCAGCAAGCAAAGCCATAGGCTTTACAATGGCCTGACGAACAGTTCCATTCTACTTTAGCAGACACAAGTCATGTACAGTGGCTGGATGAAAGAAAGCATGATATCAAATTCAGGCAACAGGATGCCGTCCCAAAGAACTGGAACTTAGCTGGTTTTTCTGCCAAAAAAAGTGAAAGCAATGTCAAATTGAAGAAACTTTTCATAGAGACCTCATTGGATTGCACATGCCCAGCTCCCCAGCCTTTGCATCTGAAACTAAACTCAGTAGAAGACATGCTCTAAAAAAATAAAGCCACTCCAAATTTGTTATTTTAAAAATCATGCTGCAGGTATACTGTCAGAAGATATCATTAACATCTTAATATATGAATTTACTATTCACAGATTTTACCTTTTAAGCTTCTATGTACAAGCAGTAAGATTCACTGATCTGTTTGTCACATTTCAGAAATAAATTCTGCTTTAACAGGGTACACAAATGACTGGACTGCTCTTATTTCCTTGAGACAGAGTTCCCCTGTGAATAGAACAGCACTATGAATTTAATCTATTTATATCTTGAATAAACATTCTTTTATTTCCATATTCACAAACTTAAACAGCTAAATTGACTTTTTGTTTATGGAACGTGCAAACTTCCTAATTAATGAGAATACCAAATAATGACTTGCATTCAAAATCCTCTGATATTTGCAGTATTACCAGAGTCAGGATATAGATTGCAGTGTGAAAAATTAAAATTTCCCTATCTTATGCTCAAAGACTATCTGTCCTGCTGGGCAGCTGTAATGGATACTGACCCTTGTTGAATTAGGAGGATACTGAACAAAATGTCACAAGGACACTTCTTGCACTTTGTGAGGACTTGGACCCGTACGTGCACTTTGAGTCTCTAATGGCTCTGGCAGTAATTGTGGGAAGAACAGCAGCGACGCCAGCAAGAAGTCAGGAACAAGAACATACTGGGATTGAGACAGATCTTGATGTTGCACAAGTCACATTTACATAAGCGCCAAGAACGACTATACAGAGGCCAGTAGCCCAAAGATACTTGGCTTCTCTTTTCATTTTTAATGATTTTGTTCCAGGCACGTATAAACAATACCTAATTGTAGGAAAGCTGGGAGGCAATTTTTAACTCCAAAGAGTATGCAAAAGTGTAAAGGAAACTCTGATGTTAATACAGGAGAACCAGAGTTAAGAATTACTATCTGAACTGTCCCAAGGGACCTGACAGCGCATAGACTAACAGTCCTCAAGCATGACTATGTTGTGAAAGTAAATTAGGAGAAAAGTAAAAATTTAAGAGAGATACTAAAAATAACAGAGAAACTTTAAAAACTGAGGAAATGTAGTGGGTTGACCTTGGCTGGCTGCCAGATGCCCACAGAGCTGCTCTATCACTCCTTTCCCTCAGCTGGACAGGGGAAGACAATACAATGAAAAGTTCATGGGCCTGAGATAAGGACATGGAGATCACTTGCCAATTATTGTCATGGGCAAAGCGGACTTGTCTTACGGAAATGAATTTATTTTACTCTCAGTCAAACAGAGTAGGATAATGAGAGACAAGAAGAAATCTAAAACCAACTTCTCCCCCCACCTTCTCCTTAGACTCAACGTCATATCCAACTCTTCTACCCCCTCCCCACACGCGGCACGGGGGGATGCAGAACGGGGTTTGCTGTCAGTTCATCGTTCTTCATCTCTGCCACTCTTTTCTCCTCACTCTCTTCCCCTTCTTCAGTATGGGGTCACTCACATGGGATACAGTAATTTATAAATATTTCATTTATAAACTCTCTTTTATAAACTTCTCCTGTGGTCCTTCCAAAGGCTGTGGTTCATCACAGGGTGCAGTCCTTCAGGAACAGACTGCTCTAGCACAAGTCCCCCGTGAGGTCACAAGTCCTGCCAGTAAACCTGATCAAAAAACCGTCTGAACGTCCTTGAAAATTAACTCCTTTTCCTGCAGATTTCTAATCACACAAATGCAGAAAATTGTTGTAATAAATGTTCTATAAATAACCTTGTTTTGTGGATTAGCATTTCTTATTCTTCTAAACTTGCACTGATTTTCCGGCGATAACCTAACCAAAAACAGTAAGAAAATATTCTAGAGTTTGCTGCTAATTCAATAGCATCCAAGGAACTAGTCATTCTTTTTAAATGTTCTGAATAAAAGTACGCAAATTAAATCCAATTTAAAAACAGTGCTTATTAAGGAATGCTCTGTTGGTGGTTCCCTGGTGTTATGTGGTTTCTCTGTGCAGAGAGTATGTGAACAAAAGGAGGAAAACAGCCCTTAATCAAGAAGCAGACAGGCCTGACCTTGTCTCAAACACTAAGATGAGATCAAGCGTGAGGGAGGATTTCTCAATTGTTCTTTTGTGCATTGCCTATTTCTAGTGTCTTGCCATCCGTTTAGCAATTAGAAATTTTGTCACCTGAAATTGCCGCCTAAATCAGTATTTACTTCAAATCATGGAGATGACTTAATATAGTCCTATTTAGAAAGAAGAATTTAACAGCAGCTGAGGCCTTTTTGGAAAAACAAACCCATGAACACAGTAGCTGAGACTGAACATCTTCAGTGCGGGCTGTGTTTGCATGAGGAAGAAGCTTTTCTAATACCAATAAAAATGCTTTCAAGAAGTATTTACTTATACTTTAATTAAGGAGGTATATTTATAGATGTATTAGCACAAGGCAGCTCATATTACTTTTGATGATAAAACAACTGTTTGCAACTGTCTAAAAAAGATTAGTTTGCATCCAGGTGTGATAATTAGATACATGCATGTTTTTGATGCAAATTACAGTGTTTTGCTAAGGGACAGGGGAATGAACTCCAGTTCAGTCAGAATATCAAATTAGTGCACTTAAACGAATCCTCACTTTATTTATTTAAAAGATCAATTCTAAGGCAAAGTCCTAAAATGCTCTCTGGCAACAGAAGTTTATCTGAGAAAGGATATAATAAAAACTCTGGAAAAACATGATCACCAATAATTAACAGAAAAATTCCCCATCTGAGGCAGACTGGGTACAGTATTCCACGTCATTGTAAAGATCTTTTAGTTTATTCTGCTTTATGTGGAGTGGAAGACAATAAAAATGCATTGCAGAAAAGCTCTGGAACACTGTTTTGTTTTTTTTTAATAAGTCTAGACTTAGAAATAAATTGAAACAGTAGATGATTAATCTATTGTTTAGAATTCAGTCCAAATTACACAGCTAGAGCGCTAAGATATTGTTCTATTTTAAATCAGTTAAATACAATGATTGTAGTAATTTTCCCAATAATCAAAAGCAGGCAGAAGAAACAACTCATATTTCAGAGCTGCAATTAGAATCACTAAGCAGAGCTCTGCTGGTTGGTGGCATCTGTCAGGTTCCCTGGTAGATATGAGTTATGTCCTGGGAAAGTGCCACCAGCACCACTGACAATCCTGGGGACATTTCAACCGCAGTGAGTGCTGCCACCAGCCCAGGGCAGGAAGGGAGAAGGAAAGGAGGAAGGAAAGAGCAAAAGTGTAGAGGAGAGGTCCAGCTACAAACCAAATTCAAGTGGAAATTACTGCACCTTACCACTGTTGGTGTAACACAGACACACAAGCATGGACCTTAATGAAACTTTCTTCAAAAAACCCCACCAAGAATCATCAGCACCTACATGTAAACACAGCCAAAGACAGCTGCTGTGAGCCGAGATCTGAAAGGAAAGGACTCTACAGAAAACTTAAGAGGGAAGGAAACTCACAGCAATGCAAAACTGGGAAGAGTAAGACAATGCAGTAAAAATAGGCAGTCATCTGTTAGTAAACATGCCTTCTGTCAAGGTAAACTTCCTCACAACTTTTTAAAATTCTTGTCTTTGTTATATTTTAACTTGGCTATATGATGGTCATGTCTCAGCTTCCTCTCTGCTGTTCCACAGCATGGTGTTTTGAACAGCAAAGTAGTGAAATGGGACAGGCTGAGAATCTGAACTCTAATCTCCAGTGTCTCACATTTCATCCACTGCTGTCGCACATAGAAGTATTTTTACCAGGAGCACAATGACCTGGCACTCGGGCTTAGGTTCATCCCATTCACTAAGGTGCCAGCATAATGAATTCCAGTCTTACAGCCTGTTCTGGACCCTGAAAATATCAAAATTTCATTTGTAAATTAGTCCTATGTAAGAATATAAAGAAGTGCCTCTGGGACTACTTACGACCCTTGCTCTTAGCTTCTTACCTAAAATTTAAATCGCTGAAGTTGAGAGGAACATTATTTCAATTGTTAAATAGTTTGAGTTTCTTTTAGAAGGCTGACCATGTTTTTGAATATCCAGTCTCCCAGGTCCATACGCAAGTAGTGCCAGTATTCTGATACCAATCCTACTTAGTACTCAGAAAATTTCTTTCTTAATATGAAACTTGGAGTTGATGTGAACTCTGTTCTAATGTAACTCAAGGAAATAGGTAAATACCAGGGAAAAATTAATAAAGGCTTCCTTTTCATCAAGGAAAGTCATGCCTTAGAGTTTTCCTTGAAGAAATGAGCAAAAGTGGACACAGAAAACACTGTGTATGCAGTCACTTCAGTTTGAAAAAGATCATTCAACAAAATCATCCATCAAATTTTCCTGAAGAGACCAAAGTAGCAATGCATGAGAAGGAGAAAGCTTGAACGAATTCATAAAGTTACTCAACAGATGACAAGAGGAAATAATCAGATTTTTTTTTTTAATGATTTTAACAAAGCTGGGAGATCAGCAGGGGAATTCTGCAGAGGGCTGTGGTCGGTTTGTGGCCAGCAAACTTTTGAAGATTAGGCAAAGAGGAGGAATAATGAATTTACAAATTTAGTGATAATAAAAACTTATTCAGGTAGGAAAGATGAAAAGCAAGTGTGAGGAATTACAGAAAAGTCATATGACATTAAATGAATATGCAATTATTTATTTTTTTTCTGCAAATATGAGTACATAGAAGAAAATACTCCTAAAATTGCTATAATTCTGAGCTTATCAGACAGGAATCTGACTGATAAGATATTTTGGACAGAATAAGCAGTTCCATGAGAATATCCTATGAGTAACAATCAGAATAGCACACATAATGTTGGAAATTGTATTGAATTCATTATCTTGCAAGAGAGACTGCTGAGGTAAGCCACATCAGAGTTCCGTAAGTAGCATGGTAGAAATAAATTTTTCTTTCTTCCAATACAGGAATGAAATCTACTACGCTTTAGAGTGGAATAGAAAAAAAAAACACAACCAAATAAAATACAAAGTCAAAACCAGATGTAAAACAGAAGGAAGTGTGCCTTTACGCAGTTAAACTGTAGGATTGCTTGCTGTTCTTGATTTACTTGGGTACAGAAAGTAGCAGAAAAGGATTCTTGAAAAAAAAAGCCTCGTTAAAGATATTTTGTGCAAAATGCTCTTTGTCAATAAACTACAGCCTGCTATATATTGGGTGATTACTCAAAATAAATTTTCTCCTTACAGTATTCTATAGGCATTTCCTATTTGAGTAGTGTTCAGGATACTAGGCTAGATGGACTTTTAGTTTGATCTCATTCTTTTGCGTTTACATCCTTATGAAAATTAGATATTTCATGCAATACCAAGCAGTCTGACTTTACATCTCGTAGACTCAACCTTACACTCTGAAATTAAAGTGAGAAAAAAGAACTTCCTGTTTCTCAGCTATGATCCACTCCCAGCTATGATAAGTAAAATGTCACAGTTCACCAGACAGAGCAGCAGTTCAAAGGGTGCACAGGAGAAAGTCGATGGCAAGATGACCTTTATAAATTAATTTTTGTGTCTCTTTTGCTCGCTTGTGAAAGGTGTATTCAAACTGAGTGGATTAACTAAAGGAGCCATAAAGAGTTTCTTCACTAACAGCAGTTGAATGACAATTGAGCACGTTACTTGTTTGAATATCTCATTTGATTTTGCATTTACAAGCCAGAGTCACATGGCATCCTTATTAGCAAAGTTTTTCCTTATTAGTAAAGTTTTTCCCTTGGTGTGTTTTTTTTCAGAGGGACTCAAAGTTAGTCAAGCATCTCAGGGTTCTAAGGTAGTGACTTTTGTGATGAATTTTAATTTTTATTCCCTGTTTAGATTTTCTTAGAACAGGAACAGAAAAATACTATAAAAATGAGGGAAGCATTCAGGAAATATTCTGGTAGCCTTCAAATAATCCATTAATATTATAAAACAATTCCCATCAACTTTTGGTCCAATTTGTTTTCCTATTTTCTATTATTATCTAAACCTTTAAAAGTCAAAATAACTTTTATTTGATTTTAAATAGATCCTTCTTCTATATGACTAGTAGTTCTCTTTCTGTACCCTGCTACAAGTTTTCTCTTACTAGTAGACATTCTTATTGTCTTTACCTATCATCTCTCAATTTTTAGGTTTCTTTCTAAAAAGAAATCTAGCTTTCTCCAGAGTAATTCTTATTATTTTTTCCGCACAATAACATGTTTTCCTACTATTTGCCTTATTCTGTTTGCTACTGTAATTGTAATCTCCTTGACCTTTTTGCCTCCTTTCTGGTATAATGTTCTGTTTTTTATTTTTACTGAGCTTGTGAATTGCTCTGAGTTCACATAGTTCCCTTAGCTTTAATTCCTGAAAAGGATCTCAGGATTTCTGGCTGAGATAACTGACTGATATACCAGTTCCCAATGGAAAGGATGCTATAAATGTCACAGGGATATTAAAAATGAAATGTAGTGACAGAATCACCACAAGCTCTTTCAGACTCTAACTCCTGACTATGCAAAATACCCTTTGGATTTTTCCCACAAGAATATCTTCTCCCACTTGCCATTCTCTTGTGTTTGAGCTCCCTGATACCCAGTACTTTGATTCTTAATCTGACCCCTGATCTGAAGGATCAAAGACAGGAAGAAGCACTAAAGAAGAAGAGTGCCAGTGTAAAGTGCATAAGAAGGTACGGAATTGTCTCAGTTTGAGACGATGGAACAGGGGATTAGTCTTCCCTGTACTATGGGAAACCCTATTAAGTACCAGCTCTTCCACAGATTTCCCGAGTTTCATTTGCAAGTTGTTCAGCTCTGTACTTCCATAACACCCTCAAGTGTTGCACTGCTCCAAATTAATTTTTAATATCTCATGTAGTTCCTAGCTTGACCTGTGTTTCCCTCGTATGAAGTACAGACAAGCTAACAGCTGCATAACTCATCCAAGCAAGAAAGGCAGAAGAAAGTGAGTGTATGTTAGATGCATGCCTCATTCAACAGAGGATGCTTAACCATGAACTCTCAGCTATGTCCACAGACTCCTTCACAGAGAGTTCCTCCTAAGTGGACTATATTCAAGATCACCCCCATATCAAAATTTTAAGCAATTCACTCTTCCCCACCTACTTCTGAATAACAGTCTTTTGTCATAGTGCTGCTCGGGGGATACCAGAAGATCAGGTTTTAATGTTCTCCTACCTGATTCACCAAGCTTAAGGGTCCACCTTATATCTCAGCAACTTTGAGTAGGTACACTCTGACAGAAGAAAGTCAAGCACCAAGACCATAGACTGGTATGTCTGTGTAGAGAAGTAAGGGTAACTTTAACAGTGACTCTGACTGTGTTTAGCACTTGTCGGTGCAACAGTTTCTTGATTATTTGGAACAACTCCAATCAGGCTGTGGATACAGGGCAATTAGTGCTACTTGTCCTCAGTAGTCCTCGCTTGGTTCTGATCCTTGCTTATTATTTATTTATTCATCCATTCATTAATTCATTAATTATTTTATTTATTACTTTGTCATTGCTATTGTTTTACCTTTTATTTTTATGATTCTATGATTTAGAATTCTATGATATTTGGCAGTATCAACAGACTCCTAAAGGTAAGTGAAGTCTTAGAGAGTGCTTTTGATGTCTACAGTGGTCAAAAGTACCCCAGGCATCACTAGCTTAGCTTAATAGATCTCTCTCTCTGCTCTTTGGAAATAGTCAGGAAGCTGGAGAAACTATTCAGATCTATGGGACTTTAGTCTTCTTAAGCTTTTTATAAACTGCAAGGAGGGGCTGAAATGACTTAACCTCCTATACTCACTGAATCCACTGGATTTGGGCCTCAAATTATCTTGGGGGTAAATTCCTTCCTTGCATTAGCACTGGGGATAAGTGCATATGTAGGTAGAAGAAGGAGAGCAACTGGGACTAGAGCAGAGAATGAGTGCTGTGCGTGTATTTCTGTAAAATTTGGCAATGAGTCAAAGGCTCTTACTCTGTCTTCACCAAGGAGGAAAGATGTTGTTATCTTTCTGACAATATGAAGGCCTCAACGTGTTATTCCTTTTAAGGGTTTTCAGTTTCATTTAAACCCGGGTGTTTTTTCCTTAAAGCATGCATGAAGTAAATTGTTCTTACAAAATATATTAATAACAGTTTAAAAAAAAAAAGGCACTGCAATCCCAGTAATTAAGAATAAGTACAGATTATAATTATTCCTTAAGAAAAATAAAAGTTCCTAGTAATACTATTGCACAAAATATAGTTTAATTAACATAATGGTCTCTAATACAGAATTGCAGGGTGTGGATCAAATATTCCACATTACACAGGCTACACGTTACTGATGTTCACCACGTTGAAAATATCATCTTGGCAAATGGTACAAAATCTACAATCATGACTCAGCTCTTTTGGAGGACAGTGGTGAAAACTCCCACTGTTTTGTTGGGGTATTTTTGTTTTTGTTTTAATTTAGGTGTTTTCTCTGTTGCATGTTTCATAAGCTTTACCAATGCCTACAGCTAAAGACAGAAATGGCAACCTGCAGACTGTCGCCTTCTAAAGCACAGCTTAACACTGAAACCCTTCGAAAAATGCAATAACCACCTATGTTACTTTTTCCAAGGAGATGGCATCTTTAAACCCTCTTGTATGCAATGACCCCTTCACAAAGTTCCAGCTACGAGAAGTATGCAGATTCAAGAGAGACAAAATAATTATAATCTTGCAGCAGTTCAGGTCAACAACTCCCCATGGGCTGGGGTAGGAGTTGACGGTGCTGGGCTGAGCTGGAATGGGGAACTTGGTCACGGGCAGGGTGAAATAGGCCCTAGAAGGTGGTGGACTGGGACTACTGGTGCCCTCAGGATCTCGACAAAAAAAAAACTGCACATCTCCACAGACGTGCTCGTTTAGTTCTAGGATTTGAAGGAGGCCTCCATCCCCTGAGCTGCAGTGAAGTGAGAGTGCACCGCTCCTCTCCCACCTCAGGCCTGAAAGCATCTCCCCTGGGTTCAGATGGATAGGGGAAAGGAAACAAGACTGATACGTCTTCTGGAAACTTCACAATCCTAAAAACAGGCAGGAGGTTCAAAGAAAAAGGAAGAGAAGTGAGTACAAGGCTTTGAGCAATGAAGGGCCTTGCCTGGACTGAAAAGCCTTTGTACACAAAACTTGAGCCTTGTTTAACATCTCTGCTTCGATCATCATGTAGCTGACAGAATGATACTGTAACACACATGGAGGTTTACTGGTTCACTCCTGATACTGCCTTAAATTAGTTTCACACTGGAAGACTTTACAGGTAGTGTAATGGAAGATATCATTATTAACCGTTTCTGGGATGAACTTTAGAGTTTCCATTGGTCTCAGAATTCAGGCCTGTAATCTAATAAAGACTAGCATTTTAGCAGCCATGTGTTAGCTTTGACAGCATTGGTTTTATACACTGACTGGGATGTTTATCATTCTGCCACAGAGCTTTGAAAAAGAAAGTTGCATAAATTAAGGACCATTTCATAACCACTGAAGCTGAAAACCTTCAACCTCCACCAACAATGCCACTGATCCTACTTTGTCTTGTCTTTGACAGGTATTTTTGCATGAAATTGACTGATATTCACAAAGAAAACTGCCATGTTTTGAGGAAGATCAGCAAACTTGACTGACTTGGCACAGCCACTGTGTAAAACTTTTCTGGTTTGTAATTTTCTATCATCCATATATATAGAATGGCCTAGGCTGGAAGGGACCTTAGAGATCATTTAATCCAACTTCCTTGTCATGGGCAGGGATGCCTCTCAGCTAGATCTGGTAACACATGGGGACTGAACGGGGATCGAACTCGCGACCTTGATGTTATCAGCACCATGCTCCAACCGAGTGAGCTAACCAGCCCCCAATATAAATATCATGTTTGTGATCCTAACTACTTCTAATCACAACCAGCCTAAGTTATGTTTCTTCACCTGCTTTAAAACATACTTTTGGTGGTTATGGATCATCCCATAGTTTCTGTTAGATCAAACAGATTAAACTAGATAAAACCTGTAGACTGGTGACTTGAGTGCTTCACCTGTGCTGTTAACAATTATGAGACTTGAGTGTCAAAGTTGAAAGAAGAAGAATTACAATATTTAAAGTGCAGCAAGCATGCAGCATGGATTAAGCTACATCCTAGTCCTGTCTTCAGGACACATAGACTTTCTTGTAAGTTACTACAAAAGACTGAAGCTATCTGTGACTTTCCCAATTCGATTTACAGTATCACAAAGAACTGAGGCAGGGGAGACAAACTGTATCAATTACATTAGGGGGAGTTGGGAGTCCTCAGGAGACAGATTTGAGGTTAAGCCTTTAGAAGCATGTGTAAGGAAATCTGTTCCAATAACATGATCTCTAGGGTAAATGAATAAAGAACAAATTGTAAGAGGAAGTATCAGAAAAGGCACAAAGATAGCTTGTGCACTATGACTAAGTCTCATGACAGGAAAGCCACCAGGGAATGGTCACTTACATACAAAACTACTTACAGACACAGTCAAGGAAATCCTTCACTCAGAGTTGATCATGTAGACGTCCTGGCTGAACTGCAAAAGAGAATAACCTTAAAATCAAGTAGAATTTGCTTTTAGGTATCAAGGTATGCCTAGTGTTGGCTTTCAGTCAGACGGGCCATGGCAGAAAGTACACAACAGCAGCTGGTAGCTGAATTTAACATTTATAGTCCCAGGGAACAACAAATCTCCTCTGGCACTTGAGTACAACAGCTAATTAGACTCTGATGGACAAAGAAAATAAAATTAATTACGCTGTTTTCATACCAGTGTCATCTAGAGAAAAATAAATTACTACACAGGGAGAAACAGAACTACTCATGCAGTCACGTATAGAGCATGTTTGACAAGATCCTGTCCTACTGGAATATACTGGAATGCCAGGAGCTAAACTCCTTTACTTGCTTAGAAGCTCACGTGCCTTGCCTAAGATGAGTATGTGCCCGACTCTTGCACACTGAGATCCAGAAAGTCTTGGATTTATGTGAATGTCTATAGATCAACAAAAATTAATTGAATATTAATCTGTCATAAGTAATTTTCCTCATAAATGTGTCTATATAAGTGATCTGAGTATGCACACAGGTTGTGATGATTGTAAATTTAATTATCTCTGCAAGAAAAAAATAAAAATCTGTCATCAAAAAAGCCTTAGCTATCAGTTTGAAACTAAAACTACAAATACGATCATGCTTATCTCACTGTCATCCCCCCCATTTTGTTAAGATGTCCCAATGTAGTTATAGTGCTTTTATTGTGATTCTTCTCTCTCTTTCCTTTAAAGTGGTTTGTTATTACACCTTTAAGACTGTCATGTAGTAATTAATATTTTTTTCTGTTATACTATATCATAATACTAAAAGAAGTAGTTCCCTGAGTTGGTGGAAAACTGAGTTTTACAGTCTTCAATCTGCACTCCACTACTGCAAATTTTTTCAAAATTGGGAACTACATTGTCCTGACTATCATTTTCAGGTTCCTGAAGTTGTAAAATAGTGACAGTGACCTTGCCAAATAAGCAAAACAATGTTTTAAGGAATTGTTATGTTGATAGTGTTTTATATCTGCACTGTCAGGGAGCACGTTTTTCAACAGAAGTAAATTGTACTGTTTATTTAATCACTTACTTAGCTATTTGAAAGAAAACCTTGTTCTCAACACACTCCAAGAACGAATGCTTGTTTATGTTGTGTTCTATCGTTTTCAAATATTTTTGTGGATAATTAAGACTGTCTCAAGTTCAACCCTTGGAGAAGGCCATTAAAGACACTGCCCTTTCAGAAGTACACACTGCCCTTTCAGAACATGTATAGTATGTAGAGAAAATAATTTTTGTTAATACAGAAAGACTATATCTTTCTATGTAGATATCCTGGCTTTGCAGTTTTTCAACTAAATATCTTGATGTCTCAGTAAAATCATAGGTTTGGCATTCAAACTTCAATTTCTTCCTACCTGTCTATACAGCCTTGATATTTGAGACTAGACTTCTTAAATGCACAGCATGGATCAGCTCTAGGATGCCTTAGAACTAGATGTAAACTCAGGCAGAGTCTCTTCTAGGTCATCTTCTGTCCACAGACACTTGTAAAGGACTGATTTTAGCAGCTGTTAAAAAACAGGTGTAGTGCAAGTGTTGAACCTGGAAGAGTAGACTGGACCCTTGGTACCTCCTTAATTTTTTGCCACTTCCAAAGCCTTGTGTTGGCTTCCAGCTTTCAGCCCAATTTTTTTCTTTGGGATCAGTCCAAACTCAGTGTAAATCCTCTTCATTTTTTGACAGAATTTTATTGTTTGGTGTTCCTTGTCAGCATGCTCAAGACTGCAGCCCATGACTGCAGAAAGCCAAGTCTTTTTATCAGTACCTTCTACTCCATTAATATTGCTCTTGGATCCAGTTCTTCCTTCCTGGGCTTTTATCTTTGCTGAGCACCAAAAAAAGAATAATGCCTGTTCTGTAGAAACCTTAATTTTTTCCTTACTGTCTCAAAATACCAATGAATTATTGTAGCATGACACGCTCCTTTTTCTTGCACATAGTTTTGATTATTTAAGAGTAGACTTTTTTTAAGTAAAACTAATTTGTAAACTAGCAACAAATAGTAATTTACTTCCACTTCTATACTCATTTTTGTAGATATTTTCTGTATATCAGTTACTTTTTAACTGGAAATTGCCATTTTTTAAACAGAAATACATCTTCAAATACCATTGCAAACATCCACCTTGAATCTCTTTTGCTGATAATTAGGTTTATTTCTTCTTTTTTCCTTCAGCTGATATGGAGAAAAACTGAACACCATCCTCTTTCCTGCATTGCACAGTATCATACCTTTATGCCTTTTTTATTCTTTTTGACCAAATAAAGTACATCCGACTATTCCATATGGATCAAGTATTCTCATATCAGTTTTGATCTCTCCTCTTGTCTTGCTGCAGCTTGTCTGGGTTCTTATCCTGCTCACAGTCTTTCTAGCTTCATTAACACCACATAAAAAATATATTATTTGCTTTGTATTACAACCTTGTTTTTAAAACATTTCAGAATGTAGGTGAGGTTGGATTTGTTTTGTTGTGGGTTTTTTCACTTCTGTGCAACAGTGTTAGATTACAAAGCCACATTGAGATACTTAAATTCTTTACAAATATTATGCTTAGCTGACTTTTAAGAATTTTGGATCATTTTTTGTAGTTTAGTTGGATTTTCCATTACAGTCTTCTTTACTGTAGTATTTACAGTCCTCTCAAAGGTAATATGCAGTTAATCTGTTGGGTAAGATAGATAAAATTATGCTAATTGTTTGCCAACTCTCTCTCTAGTGAATTGACCAGACATCCTCTACTACTTGTTTCTCCTTTATTGTTCTTTCCCCATCCTCAAACACACACAGATTGCTGCCTACCCTGTTGAACTTATGGCCATGCACTTTTATACCTGAGTCTTGTCTGAATGAAAGAGTAGTGAAGAAGAGGACTACAAGGCCCCTTCACCTTACCTTAAAGACTCCTTATTTCCTCAGTGTTCTTATTTAACTAAATACCTGCTCAATGTGCTTGTTTAAGCAAAGAAAACTCTTCATTTCAGAAGTCATTTAAGAGTTTGCAGGTCCAGAAAGCCTGCCCTATGGTGCATTTCTGACAGCAGAACAAGTCAAACCTTTCTAAATCCCTAAACTCACATTTGCAGACAACCACCTTGCAGTCAGTGTCTTCTCATGAGGAACATTCTCCCCATATACTGTTACAGACTCAGTCAAAACTCACGTGAATTCAGAGCTTGATGGAAGAACCAGCTAAAGGAGGATTAGTTGTGTTGCCCTTTGGACATTCCTACAGCTTTGTGCATTGCATATTTCTACAGCCTTCTGTACTCAAAAAGCAAAACTATAGCCCACAGGGAAATATCTGAGTGCATCTTTCTAAGTTTTTAACTAAGGTTCTAGTTTTCTGCAAAATGATGGTCAAATAATTAAGTCACCCCAACTAAAGTCTGGTGCCGTGTTTTCCATTGATACAAACACCAAATGGCTAAACTCATTGCTTTCGATGGAACTC
Organism: Apaloderma vittatum; assembly: GCF_000703405.1. Lineage (NCBI taxonomy): Eukaryota > Metazoa > Chordata > Aves > Trogoniformes > Trogonidae > Apaloderma > Apaloderma vittatum. The sequence goes on from NW_009701736.1 coordinate 49,848, forward strand.
CAAAATCATATTCAGAATTTTCTTCTAGACCTTGGACAAGGTATTTATTCTACAAGTGTAGTATTCTTAAGCAGAAGAAAAATATAATAGACCTTCCTCCCAATCACAACCTTCTGTGAGATCTTTAGAAAGAGCATGCTCAATTAATTACTATAATCATACTTTCACTTGAAGGCTCAGTGGATAAAATGTAAGTACTTTTAAAAACAATTAGTTTCTTTAACAGAATAAATCAAGCATGTTAACTTTTAAATACAAATTCTAAGGGATGATAGATGTAAAAGGCCACACACAGAGGATCTGTCTAAGAGGCAAGTGGTTAAACATATTACAGCTTTGTGCTACAAGCATTTAGGTGGTGATGGCCACATGTTTGTTAATTAAATGGTGAGACAATTTACGTCAGATGGTCACCCTGAACACCCTTCCTGAGTGATGACAGTGTCCTTTTGGCAAATGTATAGCTTACTAACTGCTGCGATTCACAACTGAAAAATGAGCTTCTCCTGGGTCAGGCAAAGAGTCAAGTCAGGACACTGAGTTTCAGGAAAGCAAACTTCCAGCTCTGCAAAAAGTTAGTCAAAAGGACCTCCTGGGAAAGTGCTCTCAGGAACAAGGGAGTAGAAGAGAGCTGGCAGATCTTTAAGGACATTTTTCATAGATCACAAGAGCCCTTAATCCCCAGGTATAAGAAATGAGGCAAGGAAGGCAAGACACCAGCCTGGCTGAGTCAAGAACTGCTGGTCAAAAAAAAGGGCAAGAAGATAATTCACAGGTGGCTGAAGCAGGGACAGGTAACCGGGGAAGAATATAGGGACACTGCCCAGTTGTATAAGGATGGGGTCAAGAAGGCCAATACACAACTAGAGTTGATCTTGGAAAAGGATGTGAAGAATAATAAGGGCTTCCAAAGGTATGTCCACCAGAAAAGGAAGGCTAAAGAAAAAGTACCCCTCCTTGATGAGCAAGAATGGCAAAACGGTAACAACAGCTGAGAAGGCTGCAGTACTCAAGGAATTTTTTCCCCAGTCTTCACTGGCAACCTCTCTTCCCATACCTCTTGAGTGTATGGACCACAAAACAGGGAATGGAGGAGGCAAGTCCTCCCACTGTAAGAGAAGATCAAGTTCATGAGCACCTGAGAAACCTGTCAAGTCTATGGGACTTGATGAGATGCGTCCCAGAGGCCTGAGAGAAATGGCTGATGCAGTTGCCAAGACATGACATCTGAAAAGTCATGGCAGTCAGGTGGAGTCCTTGATGACTGGAAAAATGGGAACATTGCACCCGTTTTTAAAAAGGGTAGAAAGGTGGACCCTGGAAACTTCCAACTTGTCAGCCTCATCTCTGTGCTTGGGAAGATCATGGAACAGATCCCCTGAGAAGCTCTGCTAAAGGACATGGAGGGCAGGGAGGTGATTTGAGACAGCCAGCATGGCTTCACCAAGGGCAAGTCCTGCCTGACCAATCTAGTGGCGTTCTATGGTGGAGTGACTACACCAGAGGACAAGGAAGAGCTATGGATGTCAACTGTCTGGAATTCTGTAAGGCCTTTGACATGGTCCCCACAACATCCTTGTCTCTAAATTGGAGATTTTATGGATGGACTGTTCAGTGGTTGAGGAATTGGTTGAATGGTTGTATCCAGAGGGTAGTGGTCAATGGCTCAATGTCCAGCTGAAGATGAGTGACAAGTGGTGTCCCTCAAGGGTCCATATTGGGACTAAACTATTTAATATCCTCGTCAATGAGATGTCACTCAGAGGGACCTGGACAAGCTCGAGAAGTAGGCTTTTGTGAACCTCATGAGACTCAACAAGGCCAAGTGCAAGGTACTGCACTTGCATTAGGGCAACCATCGATATCAATACAGGCTGGAGCTTGAATGGATTGAAAGCAGTCCCGAAGAGAACAACTAGGGGATACTGGTGGATTAAAAGCTGGATGTGAGGTAGCAATGTGCATCCGCAACCCAGAAAGCCAATCACATCCTGAGCTGCATCAAAAGAAGTGTGGCCAGCAAGTCAAGGGAGGTGATTTTCCCCTCTGCTCTTGTGAGAGCTGCGTCCAGCTCTGGAGTCCTCAGCACAAGACTGACATGGACTTGTTGGAGCAGGTCCAGAGGAGGGACAAAAAAATGATCAAAGGGATGGAACGCCTCTCCTGTGAAGAAAGGCTGAGTTCAAAGCCTGAAGGTTGTTCAGCCCAGAGAAGAGAAAGCTCTGGGGACACCTTATAGTGGCCTTTCAGTGCTTAAAGGAGGTCTATAAGAAAGACAGGGACAATCTTTTTAGCAAGGCCTGTTGTGATAGGACAAGTAGTGGTTTTAAAATAAAAGAGAGTAGATTTAGACTAAATATGAAGAATCATTTTCTCACAATAAGAGTGATGAAATACTGGAACAGGTTTCCCAGAGAGGTTTTCCCAGAGAATCTCCAACCCAGGAAACATTCAAAGTCATGAGCTCTGAGCAACCTGATCTAGTTGATGATGTCCCTGCTCACTGCAGGAAGGCTAGACTACATCACCTTTAAAGATTCCTTCCAACCCAAAACCATGACTCTATGATTCTGCATAGGGAAGGGACATTGCATCAGAAAATCTCCTAGAAAACTAGTACACTTCATACGTACAAAAAGAAGGCTTGAAAATTCATTTCTTCATTGGCTGTGTTACTTTAAGCATTCCTCATCTGTCATCAGGTGTTTATTCCCAGCCCTTGATCTATTCTTTCTGCTGGGTCATTACAACTAAACTCCTTTTATCCTGGGTTAGTTTCCAGCCAGATATGTTCCCTAATAGAGTGAACTTCAAGCAGTACAAGCAGAGGGAACACATAGGATGGTAAGAGTGTAGGAGCTGCTTAATTAGTTTAAATGCTTATCTAATATTTGTGCCAAATACATAAGCACAGCCTCCAGCAGCTGGACAGGGAAGTTAACTCTGTCCTCAGATTTAGCTTGGCAACATAATATAGATACATGTAGGGTTTCTTCAGAGACAAACAGAATCAATAAGGAATTTCTAGACACCTTCTGTAAGGATATCTGTGCCCTGATAATTCATTTTAAACATGACTTCACTATTGATTAAACTGTAGTTTCATCACAGCTCATATAAAAGACAACATTTTTTTGCAGAGCTAAAGATTAGATCTGGAAAGAGATTTGGATCCAATGTATGACCACCTGTTTCCTATCTCTCTCCAGGGAACCAAAAACGTCATATCATCCTATGTTGTAGAAGATGGTTTGCAGGATCATGTTCACAAGGCCAAACTCCTACTCATGCTGCCAGCTCAAATTGCTCAGCCTAAGTATGTTCGAATGCAGGATTGAATTGACTCAGCAATGATTTCTCTCAGGTGAAATACAGCTGCATGAGCTAGAATCTAAGTTCAATATAGTAAAAAAAAACCCCACCCTCGAAACTGTTATCCACCTCTTTATGGTAATTACAATAAAATAAAATAAAATTAAATTAAATTAAAATTAACATAAATAATAAGTGAAAGTATGACTCAAAACAACCTATAAGCACTCAAAAAAACCAAAGTCTGAAATAGAAGATAGGATTGAGTTGCTAATGGTATATACTACAGCCTCATTTAAGCTTACCCCACCTGCTTAACTACAGCAGGATGATACCAAATAACAATTATTTTCTTCTCATTCATAGATTTGAAGGACTACACAGAATTATGTAGACACAGAAGAGATCTGGGCAGCTAGCCCAGATGTGTGATTGCATAATCACAAAAACTGCATTGCTTGATCGTGAACTGTATGGCTTAATATTTGTTTGCTGGCCACAGGCAGAAGAATTCATAATCTACACTCTATCGAGAGCATCTTGGACGTTATTTTTTTTTCACACAAGCACTAGTTATGTGAAACTGTCAAAGGTTTAAAAAGGAAGAGGCTCCCACTGTGAACTTACACAGTCCCAGCATTGATCCCTGGGTATTTGTTATTAGATGCCAGCTAGATGTCAAGCCTTTGATTACTATCGTTTGAGCTCAATGGTCAATTCAGTTTTAAGCACACCTAAAGCAGATTTCATCCAATGCACGCTTCCTCAGCTTACATTTGGGTAGGCTGTGGAAAATGGTGGCAAAAGCCTTATGAAAGTTACAGTATCTAATATCCACTGCTCTCCTCTTGTCCCTGTAGATAACCATTTCAATATATAAGGAAGTCAAGTTGGTCAAGAATGACCTGTCCTTTGGTAAATTCTCTGGTTCTATGATGTCCAGTCTGAGATAAGGTTGACCAACATTTCTGGCCTGGATCCTCCCGTTGCCACTCTTAAAGATGAGCACAGTATTAACCTCTTTCTACTCAAGGAATTCCTCCAATCACTATGACATTTTTGTGGGTAACAGTCATCCTTCAATCACACTTCAGTGAATACCATGTAGCCCATGTTTGCGTATACACTCAGCTTTTTTAAGCAGTTTTTAATTCGTTGCTTCCCTACTGCCGGAGAGTCTCCTTCCCAGTTTCCTAGGGCCAGTGATCTGGGAGCTATTTTAGCAGTGAATGGGGCAAAAAATTCAATGAATACTTCATCCTTTTCAGAGTCATCTACCACCAAGTTGCTCTTCCGTTCATCAGTGAAAACACATCTCTAAACTTTCTTCTGCTACTGTCACACATACAGAATCCCTTCTTGCTATTCCCCTGACTAAGTTTAGCTCCAGCCGAGCTTTGATTTTTCTGATGTTACCACTAAATGCCTGAATATCACTCAGATGTATTGCTGTCCTTGTTTCCACTTCTTCTATGCTTTGCACATATTACTCCATTAGGAAGTTCCTTGTCTTTGTCAAGGAATACTGTCAACATTTTCCCTCTTTTGATAAATTGATTGTGTGTGGAGATGTTCTGAAAACTTCAGTAAGCTTTTTTTAAATGTTACCAGATCTCTGGAGTGCATCTCTCCTTATGGCAGCCTCTGATTCTGCTTACAAGCTCCCTAAATAAGTTTAAGTGATTTGTCCTGAGAAGCACAATCCTAACTCTGCTGCTTATTTTCCTCATCTTCCTCTGGATTTTCAACTCAACTCTCTCATGATCATTACAGTGCAAATTACCATCTACAACCACATGCACCACCAGTTTTTTTTTTGTGGGCAGAAAGTCAGATAGATGTCATGAAAAAATCCCAGTTGTCCCAATGCCAACTGAGGAGAGAGGTTAGGAGTCACAGAATTACAGGAGTAACCCTTTATTCATGCACATGATGGTTCTTAGAGCTTTGGAGCATTCAGATACAACATGATTTGACTAATCACTACTTAACACATACATATTAATGTTTTTTTTAAATAGTACCACTACCCATCTGCTTCTTTCTTGGTCCAGATATACCAGGAGTCAGTTTTGCTACTGTTACTTATCTGTGATGCCAGACAGTGCAAGGATTTCACAGAAGTGTTCTAGGGCCTGATATTGTCTTCGCTGGCTTCAGGATTCCAAGAAACACAGGTTCTTATCTTCAGGATGAGCACTGTGCTCCTCCTTGCAATGAACAGGAGCCCTTTAGTTATGCTAGCTTAACATATCTCTGCAGTATTCAGTGTAAACTATATATCTCTTAAGAAAGCTAATACAATTTCATACTATTAAAAAAGTTCATACAATTTCATATCATAAAGACTAACTTGTACATCTGTTAGGGAATAAGATCTTCCTAACATAACCCTGTCTGGCTTCTCTAACATTTATATTAGAAAATTTTCACCATCAGAATCTAAAGTTTTCTTGGATTTCTTGTTTGCAGAATACTAGCTTCCCCTCCCACCAAAAACCTCGCACAGGCGTGTGAGTTTGTGATCTGGACTTCTGCATTAATTTTGATGTCATTTGACCACACTTCAGTTCAGACATTGAAGCCAATGGGGTCTTTGACTTTAGGCACATCTAATTCTGTCAGGACTGTGTTAGAAAGGGCGTAGGTTATGCTGCCAGAATGAAAACTTGCGACTTGTTGGTGCCTCAGCAGAAGCTGTTGCTGGTAAGCCCCCAGCACAGCCAGTCTGTCAGCTGTGCTACTGCCCACGCTATGACAATGCGTGCACAAAAGTCACGAAAACCAGTTGGAACTTGTGGAACTAGACTTCCTCTTTCTAATGCTCTTCCCTCTTTTTAGAGATTCAGGAAGAGTTTTTTTACAACGTACTCTCTGTTCTGTAGGTAGAGAAGTATGGCTACACGTTTATTTCAGCTCAGCTGAGTGACATATTGTTGCTAGTTAAATTCGTCTCCTATGTTTTCATAATTTCATCATCAAGATCCCTCCCTGTGCTGTGAGACCACCACTTTTACACCTTTTTAACTGTGTTTACACCCAAACATATTGCTATATGAAGAAAAAAAATAGGTAGCTTTAAATTTTACAGTGACATAGAGAACATGTTACCTGTGCCTGTGTTTTATCTCTGGTCAGGAAAAAAAATAATCTAGCAAGGAGAATTTCAAATACAACTTTTTTAATATTTAACTAAACTTATCAGGAGTAGGGAAACTGGCAAGCAATAGGTACACTTCAAAAATTGTTTGTTGTTTTTACATGACCTTTATTACTTCATTATATAAATGGCATTTAATCTCAGTCAAGAAAAGATGAGACCATTTATGTGGAAAAAATGCATTTATATTCTATTATTGAATATTTTATGGCAGTCTTTTATGTATGTGTGTATCTGCCATGTAAGGGATGGGAATTATGTTTAATGTTCATCAAGAACAAAAAAGAAAGATAATTGGTTTCTTATCGTTTGTCAATAGCCACATATATGGTACAGAATTTTGAGATATGTTTGATAGGATACTGTAAAAGTGTGCATGCAATATTTTTGATCAAAATTGTGTATTTAGAACTACAAACTTAAAATGCATTTTTCATTATCAAACTGAATGATTTTTTATATATATATATATAAAATTCACATTTATATATA
>NW_009701737.1:0-6465 GCF_000703405.1 Apaloderma vittatum
AGGCCTGTGCTTGTGGGCCCTGTGGAAGCGTGCGCGTTGTCTGTTAGCTCAGCGTTCACAAGGTGCGAGGTTCTGTTCAAAGAGCTGCCCTGCTTGCCCTAGAGGCTGGTTCCGGGGGGAAAAAGGCACCGGCAAAGGCAGCCAGCGGTGCTTGCAAAGGGTGACATCCGTGTGTGCTGAGGACAGCATGACACGTCAGCCCACAGTCACAACCTGTGTAAAGGCTTGTGTGAGAAAGAGATTTTGAGAGGACTGAGGCGTGTGTGAGGATATGTACTTTTTTGCCACAGAAATGGTTAAAATGTGTCTTCTCAAAGCTACTGCAAAGACTTAGGCTTGGGGAGAGACTGTCTGTGAATTCTGGCAGGTGAGTGTTCAGGGGAGAATGTTCCATACTGAACAGGACTCGGGAGGCAAGAGGAGCCTGTCTTTAAAAAAACCTACTGATACTAAGCTATACTGTTGACAGTGAAGTAGGATACAGGTATATCTAGCAAGAAGTGTTAAGCAGAATTATTCTCAGATTTGATCATATTAAAACAAATGCCATAATACAGAACAACTAACGTCACAGCGTTTAGCATCTGCAGGTACAACTGTTGGATTAACTTCAGATCTTGTTTTATCTGTTTAGACTTTGGAAGTCCTTTACTGTGTTTCTGCCTCAACACTTGATTAGGTTCAAATTTTAGTTTTAAGACCTGCAAAACAGCTGGTGTCCCATTCAAGTGGGCCCTGTCTTTGCCAGCCATGGATAGTTAGCATCTCATAGCAAGAGTCCAAAAAAAATCAAAAAGAAAGAATTAAGATTCAGTGGCGGCTTTAGTTATTGAGGGGGAATATCTGCAGCTAGAGACTTGCCTGTGATTTCTTTAAGAAGGCAGATTGCTGTACCAGGCAGGTTGTTTGCTCTGTTTTGTCTCTCCTGGAGTCCCAATCCCCTATAATGAGTGCAAGCATCTCCTTTGCCTTGTGCTCAGTCTTTCTTTCTAAGATGCATGAAGATGGAGTCTTAATACTTGTTACTGAAAACAGATGGAAAGGAGGCTAGTGAGGGGGTTTGTTTGATTTGTAAACTTAAAAGCTACAAAAATATGTATTTTCTTCATCTTAAGGTTTTCCAGAGGTTTACAGCATCCCTATCTCAGGAGAACAAAGCTGCTTTGAGTGGAAGGAAATCTGCAGAAGATGGCCTGAAGCAGGGCACGTGGTACATTTATAGGTAGGCAGGATATATTGCTTATGGGAAAGTGTGTTGACTTGTCTAATACCAAGTTAGTAGCACCTCAAGCATCCAAATGTTCTCCAGTACTCATTGCTTGCCTGTTTCTTTTATAACAAAAATGAGTTGAGTGCTAATTGGAGTGTGCTTGCTGCTATTGACCCATGTAGGCAATACAGCACACAGCGCCCTTTAATTGGTCATTGCGGAATGAAGAATAAACTGTGAGAATCCTTCCCCTGCTCCTCGGAGACCATGAGGTTAGATATACTTTACAGCATTGCCTGGAGCTTGCCAGACTCGGGCTGTCTGGAAAAAAAGGGATATTGTTTTCAGAGCAGGGAACTTCTCACCTGAAATTCCCGCCTCTATGGCAGGCACAATGCTCTGCAGAAGCCACAGGGCACATGTAGGCAAAAAAAAAATCTTCATTTCCAGATGGAGACAGGCAGGGCACCTGCTTTCCAAATCATGTAGCAGTGTCCTAATTGTAAGCCCTTGTTTTACTCTATATCTTTTGTCTCCTCTATACAGAGATGCCAGGAAGTCGTGTTAGAGGAATTGCTCACTAGCTTGCCACAATGCTAAGGCTAATATGTATTTCTGGGTTTGGAAACTGTCTTTCAGAGGCTGAAAAAAATAGAGGATTGAGATGTTGTGACCTGTTCCACTGCCAGTTTTTTAGTTTTCCTTGTGACTGACGAAAGAATAAAAATCTCACAAAATTATGGAGAAGGGAAGTCCTCGATACCATGGGCATTACGTTGGCTTTTTGCCTTGCTTTGGTTTGTCCTAGATTATGTGGCAGAGTGAGGATTATGCTTTTTTAGAAGCAGTTGCAAATTTGAGGAAGGATATTTTCAGAACTTGACTGCGTGGGCTTCTGAGCAGTCTCGTCTGTGAGGTTAGCTCTTCTTCAAGCAGGCAGTGGGACCTCTAGAGGTCCCTCCCAGCATATGCTTTCCTGTGGTTTCTGACTCTTTTCAGTCAGAAAAGACAGGAAAGCATTTCTGTGAGGAGGTAGGAATATCCAGTCAGATGCATCTCTCAGTGCTTAAGAGCAGGGAATATGAAATTAAACAAATAAAGGTGTAGATTAAAGAACTTTACTTTGAACTGGTGGTAAGAGATTTGAATCTGCTGTCTCGAGAGATCAGCTGAGAGTCTGATAGTATCACTGAAGTGCCAAGTTAGACAGAATAAACTCTGGAAAGTTGTCTTGTAACAGAAAAATTTGTTATATTGTTCAGATACCTGATTTGGAGAATCGTCTTTGATTCTTTTAACAAGATGTTGCCAAAAATAATTGGAAAGCATATTTTTCCACGTAGCTGAGGCTGAAGACTGTGGAGGTCAGTATCCCTGCAGAAGTAAGCATTTCTTTTGGTTCACTCTTTACCTAAGTAATTCTGTGGACACGTTGTTTCCTGGAAGTTGTGTGTTGCCAGTGAATCTAAAGTAGAGGTTTAATTGGAGGTTCCTGTGAAGGACATTTGGCCTCTGTGGTTCTAGTGTCTCTCTTACAGAGTGATCCAAACATACTGGTGCTTGTACAATAGAGGAGATGGAATTTCCTGACTGGGGCTCAGAGTTAGTGCCTCAGCATAAGCTCCATCTGGCAGAACTAACTTTAAAAGCCACCGAAATGCATCCATCCCTGTGGTGGAATGTAGTGGTTATTTGAAAGTGGCTTTTATGTAATTGAAAAAGGCACAAAGGAAAGAAGTAAGAGTCAGGAGGTGGAATTTGATAACTCTGAAATGTTTTCAAAGCTGACAAACATTCTGGAATAATTTGTGAATCACTTCATTCCTTGAAACAAAATGTGCTATCCATTCCTCCTGGAGATGAGGACAGACAGTTACTGTCAGAGGGAAGTATCTGACTATAAACCTGATACTTCATTTCCCTCAGTTTAACTTATGTGATACGAAAATGCTGTTGGTATTCTTTTAGAGATTTGTTATGTTGTTCGGCTGGAATTGTAACAGAACTAGGGGGTTTGTTGTTTAGATGATAATTTTATATGGTTTTGAATGTTTCAGTGCTTCTCCCAGACCAGTCCAACAATGCATCCTGTGAATAGCTCAGACACTACCTGGTTGCCAAGACCTAGTTGTCCAACACCTGCGAGAGAACATGAACATCTTAGGCCTTGGCAGGTGAGTGATGCTCAACATTCCTTCAGCTGCAAATTCTACTGGGCAGAATCAAAGTTCAGGCCACATGAAACCAGTATCCGTAACTGGGATCCCAGGATATTTGAGTGTAGTTGATCACCTCTCTTGGAACTGGCCACCTGATACCCACTGCAGTTCTAGACTGTGATCTGGTCTGTGTCTGCTCTCCAGGACTGTTGTCCCTGACACGTACCTGAATTCATTAAGAAGTCCCACTCCACAGGAGCGTCTCTGCTTTTGTCCCTCCCTCCTAGGTGTGCTCAGAAGTGTGCATCACAGGAAGATGTGTGTGCTCTGGCCTTTGTAGAATCATCGAATGTGTTGGGCTGGAAGGGACCTTTCAAGGTCGTCTAGTGCAACCCATCGCAGTGAGCAGGGACACCTTTAACCAGATCAAGCTGCTCAGAGCCCCATCAAGCCTGAATATCTCCAGAGGTGGGGCCTCCCCTCTCTGGGCAACCTGTGCCAGTGTTTCACCACCCTCATAGTAAAGAATTTTTTTCTAACATCTAATCTAAAGGGGGCCGGTTGGCTCAGTGGTTTGAGCGCGGTGCTGGCAACAAGGACCAACACCGAGGTCGCAGGTTCGATTCCCGCTCGGTCCCCATGTGTTGCCAGGTCTAGTCGAGAGGTGGCGTCCCTGCCCAAAACAGGGAGGTTGGACTAGATGATCTCTAAGGTCCCTTCCAGCCTAGGCCATTCTATGATTCTATGATTCTAAATCTGTGCTGCTATAGTTTAAAACCATTGCCGCTTCTCCTGTCGCTACACACCCTTGTGAACAGTCCCTCCCCAGTTTTCTTGTAGCCCCTTCAGGTACTGGGAAGCTGCTCCAATGGTCTCCCTGCAGCCTTCTCTTCTCAAGACTGAACAACCCCAACTCTTTCAGCCTGTCCTCATAGGTGACGTGCCCCAGCCCTCTCGTCATTTTTATGGCCTGTTCTGGAACCGCTCCAATAAGTTCACTCCTTCTGGTGTTGGGGGCTCCAGAGCTGGACGCAGTACTCGAGTTTGCTTTAAGTTCAGGCTTTCTAGTGCCCACGTGCTACACGTTCAGAAATTATATTGCAGTGTGTCTCACGTTTGAGTAGGCTGCTGACTCAGTAACCAGCAGTCTGATGCTACAAGAGGTGCTTAAACTATGAGTGGGTAGAACTGAACATACGTTAATATCTATACCTATATCTATATCTTTCTTTGAAGAAGCATTCCCAAACCATTAAAATCGTGGGTCTAAATTAGGATATTCCAATCTCCATTATTTTGATTTCATCTGTGTGAAATGTTCTCCACCTCCTATCCTGAAGTATTCCTGAGAACTGCTACAAGGATTCTGTGTTGTACTTCCTGCACAGAAATAACGAGGTTTGCAAGGCAGCACGGTGTGAAGATGTTAGATGAACTTCTTACCATTCTGTGTCATTTTTAGCTTGTGGTTGGCTTTTTATGCAGACCTTTTTTTTTTAAAACATTTATACAGAGGTTCCCCTCCGCACCAGCAGGGAGTGGCGCAGCAAATGCTTGTGACTGCACTAGACATTTTAGGAAGAAAAGTACAACCAAGGATTGGCTGTCACAGACAGACTTCTGTTGTGCAAAGGTATGAGTGGAGGGATGAAATGGAAGGTACAAAGGGAGGGATGAAAAATGTTTATTTGCCAAGTCCTGTAGAATCTGAGGTATATTTGTCATTGGGAAGAGGGGAGCTCTAGAAATATTAGTCCAATGGGTTTTATTGAGTCTTTGCATCCTTCTGTGTGTTGAGTTCCATGTGATTTGGTATGTGGAAGAGTTTCTCATAAAATCTTAAAAGTTGTGACTAGCTAGGGTCATGGACTTGTAGAACAGCCCAGGCTGGAAGGAACCTTGAAAGATCTGATCCAACCTTTTGTGGGAAAGGGACACCAGATGAGATTATCTAGCACCCTGTCCAATCACATCAGGAAAACCTCTAGTGATGGGGACTCCACCACAGCCTGGGGGAGAATTGTTCCACTGAATGATTAATCTCACTGTCAAAAAATGTGGCGTTTTTTAAGCTGTAGCAACTCAGCTGTATGCTTGTTCTCTCAGGATGAGCTGGTGCAAGTGGAACAAGTTCCTGTCAGTGTCTAAACTTCTGATTAGTCCTAGAAAGCAGAACACATTGTAAATTTGTTTTAGCTTAAGTGTCTATCTAAAACAGGTTGTGTTTTAGTTTGCTGCATTGCAACTTACCTCCTGAATTTTTGGCACAATGCTGAAAAGCTGATTTTTTTTTTTTTTAATAGCAGATTCTTCAAGATAAATTCTGCATTACAATTAAAATTCTTTGTGAACTTGTTGCTTATAAAATCTGCTGATTGACTTACGAAATCAAGATCCCTCCTGTTAACCCACAGAGTTGAGGCTGCATGACCATAGGGACAATACTTCCATTGCATGGGTGCTCTAATCTTGCTTGGAGGGACTCTGTCCTCAAATGATACAAGAATGCGGTCTGTACTGCTTGTGCTCTTTGGCCGGAGTGCAGGAGTTGCAGTGAATAAGCCACGTGTTACAAGGCATTACCTATTTAAAAATCAAATTGACAACAGCAGTGCATTGCAAGGGCTGTTGTTCTTAAATTGTGTTTTAGTGTCCTGATATTCGTGATGCAGGGAACAGCTTCTCCCTGTTCTGATCTTGAGGAAGAGTAAGATGAGGATGATGCTAGAGAGGAACTCGACTGATGTCACAACAGTAACTGAGATCTAAACTGCCGACAAATTCATGGGCAGAGGCAACAGTGAGGCAGTTTCCCGCTTGGGAGGGTTTTTTCTCATGATCTTTCCTCTTACACTTCACCGTTTCCCTCTATTTTTGCTTTTAGGCTTTTATGAATTCCTTGACATAATACCTCATCACGCTTTTCATTTGTTTGATTGCCGTTTGTATAGCATGGCTGTATCTGTACTGAAAATGAAGGTGTAGAGAGATGCCTCTTGCTGCCTGCATCAGGCACGTGTGAGCACCAGTGGCGAGGAGCAAGTGGGGCTGTGGTCGTGGTGAGGAGCGGCCAAGGAGGGGTGTGGTCTGGTCCTG
>NW_009701737.1:6496-47164 GCF_000703405.1 Apaloderma vittatum
TTCTGGTTCATCAAACACTCTTCTGTTGCTACATTTAACCTGGGTATTCAGAGCCAATCTCACAAAGACTTGCCTGTCTGTGCTCTTCTGACAGCAGGGTTGTGCTATAACATGCCTTTAATCACAACGCAAGTAATTATTTTGAATTCAAAAATTCAAACTCCTACTGTACATCCTGCTTCATGTGTTTTTCTGATGTTTTCTTAGGCAACACGTAATAAAAGTCAAGACATCCTTGCTTCTGCTCAGCACATCTTGGACAGAGAATATTATTTTGTAAGGGTAAGAAGTCATATCTCTTCTCTGATTTTCTGTGTGCTTTCCTGCATGTCGATGTTTTTTCTCTGCACCACTGATTCATGAGAAAATGTCAATTCTCTGTATCCTTGAAAAACTAAGTGTAGAAGTACAGAAGTACTGGCTTCTTTAGTCTCCTCAGGGTAAGACTGAAGTGGTAACCCTAAATATGAGCATGGGAATCATGTCTTTAGTGACTTACTTGCCTGTTTGCACCTAACTTTTGTTTTGTGGGTGTCGTTAGATTGTGATGGTGAATAAAGGGGTGATCTGATCTCATGAGTTTCCACTGCTGCAGGGAGAAGGTTCCGGCTCCTGCTGCCTCTCGCACAGTCTGGTGCTTACCAGACCCCTGCTCTGACATGACTTCAGCCCACTAACGTGGTGTGAGAAAGTGAATGATATTCTGCCAGTCTTGCACTACAGCTTGAAAAATTGGGGTCTGAATGTCAGAGTTCATGCAAGGGAGAGCTTGGAAACTAGTGGTGGGAAGTGGAGAGGGGGAGGAGCAGAAAGAAGGGCTGGAAAACACGGCCCTTGCAGCGGTGACCAGTCAGTCAAGCTGTGTAGTGTCACCTGTGGACTCATTAACGTGGTTGGCCAATAGGTTATAGGATTTTTATTTTCTGTTTCTTACTTAGGAGGTGGACAGTTATTTGAAGCACAATGATTTCTTAAATCTGCGAAAGAAGGAGATCCTGTACAAGAAATGGCTTGAGGATGTTTTGGAGCCACTGCTGCAGAAAATTGAGGACAAAATGGACAGCCAGTCAAGTGAAGAAATACGGAAAAGGAAAGAAGAACAACTCTCTCGCTATTTAAACTACTGTGAAAAGAAGGTATTAATAAGTAACTTACTTCCCCCAAGGACTTCTGCAGTGGTGACATCACCACTCAGCTCGCCATCAGATATGAACAGTAGCATTGTTTGGTGCAGTGAGCACGTGCTGGGGCCTGAATACGTTGAGACACCATATTGTGGTGGGTTTCCCTTGTGAGTGGGGCTGTCTTGGGGGAAAACCTTGAGCTCTGTCAGCTGAAACCAAAAGTTAAGTCTATGACCATGGAGGGGACCACACTCTTACATCTCAGGAGTTCAGCTGGGGCAGTGCTACAGTATGTTGGCAGAGCATGAATGAAACAATTTAGTGGCCTTGGATGCTACTGATCAAGCTTTATGAAAGAAAATAGGTGGGAACAGGAAGAGACAAACAGTTTTCTTAAGTCTGAATGCAGGTGAATAGACTCAAGTCAAGGATTCGGTAGTTTCATGTATTTCAGTACTCATAAAAATTGCAGTCAGTGTAGGAAATACTTGCTGGGTTTGATGATTTTGCTCTGAATTTCACACCACTGTTGAATAGCAGTAAAATTAATTTGCATAAGCTTACATTAATCACGGCAGCATATGATAAATTTTGCAGAACTTCAGGCACTTCTGTGGATTGGTTAATATACTGACTTTTGGCCGTGCATTCTCTGCCCCTCTCTTCTTTCTGACCATTTTCTCTTGCTCTCCTCCCTGCTATTAGGCTTTTCTGTGTACTCTTCCCCAGATCTCACCTTCCTGTGTCTATCACCAGTCTGTTCTCCCTTTCCATATCTCTTCTTTCTCCAGTCTCTCCTCTCGCTCTCTTTCTCTCTCCAGCTAACCCTTTTACTCCATCTCCAAGTCTTCCATTGTTTTGTCCCTCTTTCTTCT
The DNA here is from genome assembly GCF_000703405.1 of Apaloderma vittatum. Taxonomy (NCBI): domain Eukaryota; kingdom Metazoa; phylum Chordata; class Aves; order Trogoniformes; family Trogonidae; genus Apaloderma; species Apaloderma vittatum. The sequence continues at coordinate 8,496 of NW_009701737.1, forward strand.
GTCAGATTCCCCGGAGCTGTGTCTCCCTTTTCTTGTTGTTTCATGAGATTCCTCCAAGTTCTCCACTGCCCTTTGCTTTCCAAAGCTACCTTCTTCCCCTTTCCCCCGCTCTCCTCCTCTCCTCTAACACTCTGTCTCCTCACTGTCCTTTCAGGTTCTTCCATCTCAGTCTTTTTGTCAGCTCATTCTTCTGCCTCCTTTTTCACACCATCTGAGCCTTCCTCCTTCCCCTCCCTTCCTCAGCTCTCCGTTGTTCCAGTGCCCTGCTGGTGATCACTGGTGGTGATGAAATACTTGGTGGCAACGTGAAGATGGCAGCACTGCTACACTTCTGCAAGCACCAGCAGAAGTGCCATGTTGCAGCCTGCAAGGAAGGGGAAGTTTCCCCAGCCTGGGTTGCTGCTGTGTTAGCCACAACTCTGCTTCTGGTAGTCCAGGATACTGTAGGCATCTTGTGCTGAAATGCTGCAGAGTAAGAGACCCTTCCAACTTGTTCGGAAGAACCGGCTGTTGCTCTGCTTTCTGCCAGGGGGTGTGTGTGTGAGCGATAATAGGTCGGCTGCACGAAGGGATCCGACAGGGGCACGCTGCACAGCACCTGCCGCTGTCAGCCAAGGTCTCAGCACACCCTGAAGTGGAGTGACATGTAATAATAATCCAAGGGGTGGCACTAAAACCCTGCAATCTGAGGCAGGTTAGGGCTTGAAGCTTTCTGGGGACAGAAACAGATGGTGAATGGTTGCTGCTTGATCTCTGGGGAATTGCCAGATCCTGGAGAGCAGAGGCCCCTGCAGAGGCAGCAGTGTTCACGCTCACCAGTAGCTCAGGCCCCATGGACCTGCCCAGCTGCCTGCTGAGGGTGTGGGAACAGTGCAGGCCCTTGGGGCCCATGCCAACACCTTCAACACAGTGACCTCTTAAACCTGCTGCAGATCCCATTTTTGGAGGTTTGGACTCTCAGGTCTTCTGAACTGTTCACGATAAAGTGCAATTTTTTTCCAACTCGCAACTTGAAATCCCGTCTGCAGATTGCCAGAAAGAACCATGTAGGGCTGAGACCTAGAGTGTCATGGCTTGAATGCTCCTGTTTCCTCCTGGGACCCCCGGAGAATCATCTGCACAAGAAAGCTGAAAAACTTCATTTGCAAGGTTTTGGAAGAATGAGAGTAGTAGTGAGAATTATTTTATAGGCTTGCCTTGTTCTTAGGGCATCACTTGTGGCCTTTCTTCTTTGCTTTTTTTAACTTACAGGTTTTGTTTTGTCATCTGTACAGCTCTTACGTGATGCAGTTGGGGTAAGTCCTGGCTTACTGGCTGTAAACAGTGTGTTACATTTTGGAGACAAGCGGTTGTGTTGTAGTTCCCTTGCTCAGCATCAGGCTTGATTACTGTGTCGGCCTCAGTTGCTGTTCGTCTTGACAGGCTGCTAGATCTGACTTTCCCTGGTCTTGGCATTAGCAGTGACTGCCAAGTGTTGGTACTTGCCGTTCCCCAGCCAACTCTGGTCATCAGGAACTTGAACTGCAGAACATGAAGTTTGTTGCAGGCAGAGCCTTGATGAGATGGAGCTATGGTCTAGGCCACTGGGTGTGGTTCAGGTCTTTACTCCTATACACAGACAGAAAAGCACGCTCGTGACCTAGATGTCGAGCTCACATCTTGCAGACTAGAGGTGGTGAATGGAGTTAAATCCAGCTGGGCCCATCACAAGTGGTGCTCCCCAGGGCTCAGTGCTGGGGCCAGTTCTGTTTAACATCTTTATCAGTGATCTGGATGCGGGGCCTGAGTGCACCCTCAGTAAATTTGCAGACACCACCAAGCTGGGTGGAAGTGTTGATCTGCTGGAGGGTAGGGAGGCTCTGCAGAAACATCCAGACAGACTTGATCAATGGGCCAAGACCCGTTACATGAGTTTCAATAAGGCCAAATGCCAAGTCCTGCACTTTGGCCACAACAACAGCGCTACAGGCCTGGGGAGGAGTGGCTGGAGAGCTGCCAGGCAGAGGGACCTGGGGGTGTTGATGGACAGCCGGCTGAACAGGAGCCAGCAGGGTGCCCAGGGGGACAAGAAGGCCAACGGCATCCTGGGCTGTGTCAGGAACAATGCCTGGCCTGTGTCAGGAACAATGTGGCCAGTAGGACCAGGGAAACGATTGTGCCCCTGTACTCGGCACTGGTGAGGCCACATCTTGAGTACTGTGTTAGTTTTGGGCCCCTCACGAGAAGAGGGACACTGAGGCACTGGAGTGTGTCCAGAAGGGAACAAAGCTGGCGAGGGGTCTAGAGCACAAGTCTTCTGAAGAGCAGCTGAGAGAACTGAGGTTCCCCAGCCTGGAGAAAAGGAGGCTGAAAGGAGATTGTAGAGAGGTGGGGATCGATCTGTTCAACCAAGTAACAAGAGGGAATGGCCTCAGGTTATGGCAAGGGAGGTTTAGATTGGAAATTAGCACGAATTTCTTTACTGGAAGGGTTATCAGGCATTGGAACAGATTGCCCAGGGTAGTGGTGGAGTTCCCTTTCCTGGAGGTATTTAAGAGTTGGGTAGACCTAGTGATTAGGAATATGGTTTAGTCTAGGGCTTGTCAGTATTAGGTTAATGATTGGACTCAATGATCTTAAAGGTCTTTTCAAATCTGGGCAATTCTGTGATTCTGCGACTACTAACTTGCCTAGAGCTATGGCTGCTGGGGGCTCTGTAATTTTTCTTTCTTTTTTTTTTTTTTTTTTGTAATATCCTTTTCCTTCTCAGTCAAAACATTTTTCCTTGAACGAAGTTTCCACTATCTTGACTGCCCTGCTTGTGATTAACATTTTAGCCTGTAATTATTTCTGGATGTTTTATGAAATCGTTCATTATGTATTCATGCCTATGATAAATTAAAAGGGATAGAGGAATTTTCCTATTACACTTCAGTCACCTTCCTTCTGAGGTGCAGTGTGTGAAAATTTGGGAGTCCTTTTCTCCACCACCTCTGCTGCTCTGTAGTCAATCTCCAGGCTGGCTGCTCACTGCTTTATCACCAATAGCTTCTGAGACCTGACCTGCTGCCTGCTTCTCCCGCAGGGTTATGTGACTTTGGAAGCTTATGACCCATCAGAGTATGATCCGTTTTTCCTGAAGACGCATACAGACTGCTGGAAGGTGGGATGGTTATTTACAATGTAAGGTTTAGAGACACCCTTTGACCAGCAGGAAGTTAATGGTTAGAGAGAAGGCGGCACGTGTTACTGATGTGCTGCTGTGGGGCTGGTGTAGAGAGACACGTTCTAGTTTTATTAATTAAACAAAAATGGGGCCCAGCTTCTACTGCATTTAAGCCCAAGAGCATTTGAAAATGGTTTTCATCAGGAGCATGGTTAGGATTCATACCACGCCTAGATTTGGAGGCACAGTAGGAAGTGGGAGCGGGAGAGGTTTTTTTTTTTCCTATCTCAAATTCATTGTGGCAGTGGGCGAAGTATCTTGTCTACCGAGGGTCAGTGAGCTCCCAGGCAAGCCAGGTGTGTGTGCTCTGTAGAAGGAAATAATCTGACAGGTCAGATGATCTTTACAGAAGCTCACTCAAACACACCTTGGGTATCTTGCATACCTAACAGACGACTTAGGTAGGACTTGGGCACGAATCTGTGAAGTGCAATTCTCTAAATCCCCTCCGGATGCCCTGAGCCCTCAGCACCTGTGGGGACTGAGCTGATGCTTCCTTGCAATGTGCCACGCAGGGTTCCTCAAGATCAGCTCCCTCCAGGAGATCAGATCTAGTGTCTCTGGGTTAACCTTGAGGCAGAGTCATCGAATATGTTATGGCCTTCCTTAGGAGATGAGATGCTCAGCATTTCCCAGGCCCTGTGGTTTTATTCATAAAAAATGAGGTTTGTGTTCCTTCCCTGCTAACCAAGAGTACCCTGACACTGACCTCTGACCATGGTCTTTTGAGACTCTGATGAAGTGCTTGTGTTGGTGCGTAAGCATGAAATAACTGTCTCTGTCGCAGGTTTCAGTACCAACTTTACAGGATCCTCTCTTAAAAGGCATTCAAAGAAAGTTTATTGAGACAGGCATTATCAAGCAGTGCGAGACAGGTATTTTGAACAATTGGAATCCCTTGGAAGCGTTTTATGTTGGGCGGCCACCCTCGCTTGTGACAGTAGCTCCTCACACGAAGCGCTTGTTACTTTCCTGCCAGGAAGACCGTACTCCACCAGAGAGCTGAACAAACTCCATAAAGCAGAACTGCTGCTTCCTTTGAGCCGGCAGCGGATGGATGCGACTGAGTGGCTGAAGATACCACACGCCTACATTGCTAGTGAGGTCCACCGAACGAAGAGGTACGAGCTGATGGGTTGTTTGAGAGGCAGCACAACAGCTACGCTGGATAAAGCCTCTTCTTCTTGGCTGCATAGCAGAGTATTTGCTAAAACTTCAGTTTCAGGGTGAATTCTGCTTTACTGTGTACTTTTCTTGAGAAAGGAGGGAAGGCCTTCAGGTACGGAGTGGACAAGATGTATGGAAGTAGGGCATTGATGGTCAAGCTGAGCCTTGAAATAAAGTGGCTTTAGGGTGGGGAGTTTCCTGCCTTTTCTGCATGCAGCCTGGCAGCCAGCCATGGAGTACCTCTGAGGTGCTTTCCTTGAAGAGCTGAGAGATTTAATATTCATACTTGCTTTGGTTGGTTTTTTTGTGTTTTGTTTTTTTCCCCTGTTAGTTTCTAGGTTTTGGGAGCAGAGTGAGGTCATACTTCTGTCACAGACTAGTTGAGGTTGGAAGGGACCTCTGGAAGTCATCTTGTCCAACCTCCCCTGCTCAAGCAGGGCCACCTAGGGCCAGGTGCCCAGGGCCGCGTCCAGATGGCTTCTTGAATATCTCTGAGGATGGAGACTCTACAACCTCCTGGGCACCCCGTGCCCATTCTTTGTCACCTTCACAGTAGAAAACTACTGTTTCCTGATGTTCAAATGCACTTCCTCTGTTTCAGTGTGTGCTTGTGGCCTCTGGCCCTGTCACTGGGCAGCACCGAAAAGTGCCTGGCTCTGTCCTCTTTGTACCCCCCCTTCAGGTGTTTTCTTTAGGTGTACAGGCTGGTAGGACTCGAAATGCTGAAGAGATCACTAGTGGTGAGTTGAACTGGAGCAGGGATGCTAAGTTAAGAACACTAGAGAGCCCCAGCTGGCCTGCCCTGAGGGAAAAGCATTTGGGACCAGTGTGATTTTTTTTTATTTTTTTTTTTTTTAAAATAAGACGTTGGTGATTTTTTTAAGTCCCAGTGCTCTGATTCACCCTTTTGGGAAGCTTGCTGGTTGTGCCATTGCAGTACGCAACACTTAAGGGGATTCCCGCTTCCTAGTGACAGAAACATCAAAGCTGAACTGGGAGCCCGATGGCTACTGGAACTGGGCCCACACTCTTACCCGCGGCTCCTGCCCTAGAGTTTTATGCCCCTTACTGGCCCAATGCTTTACTTTAGCGTATTTATGGGATAACGGCACATTTTACACGGAAAACGGGCCACCAAGACAAACATTTCCTGGAGTGACTCAGTCTGGGAAAGAGCTAGTGTGGAAACTGTGCTGGGCTACAGCTGCCTTCGTGTCACATGGACTGGTGATCGTTTTTGCTTCTCTGTTTAAAGGCAGAAAGTCATCAGCCACCAGAAAGACGGCGAGAGCTGATGATGTCCCCTGTCCTCCAGCCGACTGCAGCAGCAAGCACAGCCCTCGGAAGGTACCATTTGCAAAATTCCTTGTGTCTTCTGCCAGAGTGAGTGCTAATGGGTCGGGTCTCCTGGCAAATGGCAATAAACTCGTTGATTCAAACGTGTTCTGAGGTGCTGTCACCCAGCAGCCAGGGTGAGATGCTGCTCCTGTTATTTCCAGCTCCAGTCCATGCTCTACAGGCCAGAAATCTACTGTTGTAGGAGGTTTAACTTAGGCTCCGCCCTGCAAAGAAAGTGCTGATATTCTCTGTTTTTAGAGGGTGATGGAGTCTTTGTATTAAAGGAGATCAACTGGTGAGAAAATTTAAAGAGGTCTGCTGGGCCCCTTGTCAGTGCAGTGCAGGATCTGTGCGTCCCCAGCTGTGACAACAGCTACAGCTCTGAGTGCCCTGAATTTTTTGTTACAAGGGGAGTTAATGTCAGCAGTGGGCAGAGGAAACTGCAAAGCTTGCAGAATTTTAGCTAGAGCTGTTGCATTTTTGCATGAAGCTGAAAGAGTTCACCTTCAGATTTAAGAACAAACCCTCTCTTTGAAGGAGAAGGAGGTGCTTCTGGCTACATCATGGAGCAGATGTGTGCAGAAGAGCCGCTTAGAAAGCACTGAGAAGGAAATAATGATTTGATTTTGTTAGTTCAAATCTTTATCAGAACTCCCCTAGCGAATGGCCCACAAAATATTATGTCCAAAATAATATTAGGGTACTACCCACGGTTTCAAAGGACTTTCTCCTGGAAGCAGCGTACCAGCAAACTTTAACAATACACAGTGATTGCTCTGAGGAGGCAGGAGCTATTTAGGGGATACGTTCAGTGTTCTCTCGTACAAAATGTGTAGAGCTTTTCAGAGTCAGCACTGAGCAACACGTGCTGGCAGGGCCCTACAAATAACTTTTTCTCTCTTGTTCCCGTCTTCCTGCACAGCAGTTCTGGTGTCAAAGCCTGGAAATGGAATTTCTTCTATGCTGTACAGACACAATCTCACAAGAGTGGCCAAGATTTAGTTTTATTTAGGATTAGAAATACTGAACCACAGAAAACTGTTAAAACAGAGGCTGACTCAGCAGTGTGACAGGAGGGTACCCAGAGGGCAGCTGGGTGAAACCATCAGGGGGCAGGAGGTTTTGCTGCGCCCCAGGGGAAAACAAGGGCACAGGCTGCTCAGAATTGGATGCTGTGCTTTTCCAACAAAGCAGTTTAAGGAGGCAGTAAAATGGTTACAATATATCAAACCCTTTATAAACAAACTCTGTTTTCTTTAACCGTCCCTGATTTTGGTGCAGAGAGGAAGTTTTTGCTCTCAACCAATCTCACTTGACAAACTTGGGGTGACAGTTTCCCCGAGCAAACCTTTTAAACATGTAATAAACTTTTCTTAAATTTAATCCTGTAAGTTTTTCTCATTATTTCACATTCGCCTGTACAATAAAATATATTTTTTAAAAATCACTATGCATCGATAAACATCTGTAGACAAATTACATTAATAAACTTATATTTTACTCTCTATATACATGTTGGCAATGTCAAAGCTTCAAGATTCACATGGAGGTCTGCAAGACCAGGGAAATGTACATAAATAACTTACATTTAGGAAAAAAAAACAAACAAAAGCTGAAGAGTATTTGTCCACATTATTGTGGGTCACAGTATTTAAATTTTTTTTTCTAGTTATTCTTCACAACCACATTGTCTCAGCAGAGAGTGATGAACCAAACTTGAAGCAGAAAGAAAAATCAAGTAGCAGCTGCTGATTTCAGTGCAGAACTAAGTCAAGTAAAGAACTACACTTGATTCTTAGAGAATATACAATATAGCGGAGACTTTTCCAGTGCTAAGGCTTCTTCAGCATTTCATCTTTAAAACTATCATCCTGAGATGGGAAGATTCCAGTGGATATCACTTCTCAGATTTCAAATGGAATGATTCTAGTGCTGAGCTTAAACCATTCCTCAGTCTATACGTTAGACCAAGTGGTAAAATACACGTATATCTTGATGCCACATTTCTACTTAATACTTTTATGGCCCTGAACATGGAAATATTGGCATCCAAATGTGAGATATGTCAACATAATAAAAAGGCACTGAGCTATAAGTACTATATATACAGTAACATTTGTGTTTGCATAGATCAACAAGAACTTTGAATGCTGCAAAGAACTAAATGCAACCACTAACCGAGAGGAAATATGGAAGCAGCAGGAACTCCTGCTTAATAACCAGCATGGGGGAAGGAATCTTTTTTAAAAAAAAATGTTGAGGCTGTCAGCTTCATTTTTCCTTCATAAATTAGAAAAAAAAAAAATGTTCTTAGAGGAGTGTTTTCTGATCGAAGAGCTGCAGGTCAAAACGGACCCAGACTTCTCCTGTTGGAACTTCATGCAGCAGTAAGTGTTTAGTCGTGGGGCCTTTGCTTTCTTGTTCCATTCTAATTTTTGCTACTGGAACTTCAGTGCGACCCAAAAAATCTGTTGAGAAAGTGAGTAAGAAATTTCATGGAGCAAAAACGTTAACCTCAGAAAATCTGAAAGCATCAGGTTAAGCAACAATGCTGCACAGGATGAGTCAGTTCCAGAGCACTGCTCCCAAGCTTCCTGTTTGACTCGCCCTCAGCCCTGTGTAACTCAGCCAGCAGTGACAAAAAAATGTGGTTTTAGAAGAGAAAAATGCTATGGAATTGGTATGGAAAACATGCCTGTATGTAACAGTTGGATCTAAGGGCTTTAAAAATATGGTGGCTCCCTTTCAGAGACACAATTTTGAAAGTTCTCCTCTTTCAGAGCTGGAAGGTCTGAGCTATGGAACCTGTTTACAAGCCAGCTGTGGTGCTACAAAGACAATTAAAAAACCCTTGGCTCAGTCAAGTTTTAAATAGGCTGATATATCATTCTTTTCACAAGAACAATGACCTTGAACAATTACTGCCACTAGTAGGTTTACAGTCCAATTCAGAAATGATATAACCTCTTTGTGGCCATTTCATATATAACATTTGTGTGTGTGTGCATGAAAAGCTTTGCTGTGCACTGCGAAAACGGCGGACTCGGCTGTCCACCGGGACACTCGGCTGTCCAGCTGGGAGAAGCAGCCCAGCAAAGTCACCTTTTACCTTACAGCAGAGTGAGCAACTCAGGGCAACTCAGGGCAAATCTGCAATAATCGAATGTGTATCGGAGCCCTGATGAAGCACCTTGCCTTTTAAAAAGTACCAGAAGCAACTGACTGCCAAAAATGTGTTCAGCTTCCAAGAAATAAATGAAAAAAAAAAATGTTTATCACACTGCTGCTGTGCAGTTATAACCTAGCACCTCATTTTGGGCACCTATAGTGAAAGAGAGGAACTGCTTTCAACTTCTCTGTCTCCCTAGTCTGACCAAAATAAATAAATAAATTCTATGTCTGATACCAAAGCCAGAATGGGATCAAACCTGACTACCCAGAGCTATTGGCTCTGGAGGGGCTACTGAACCTCTTGAGTGAGGAGCCACGTTGTGTAAAATGTTTTTAAGTACCATTTCTCAGGAAGCAATCGCACCTACAGGCTCTTGGAACTGCTGGGGAGTAGCTGTGTTCCTCAAGTCACAAAAAAAGCATTCTTTTTCCTTTCACGAATGTTAGCACTTACCATCAGGAGAGAACTGATCCCTGTCGAACATGGTGATGCACAGGACATCCTGATACAGATCCTTAATGAAGAACTGGCAGTTGAAGTTCCACTTGGGGTTCAAGGTGTCCTGCAGGGTCCTCGTAGTGTAGCTCTGGGAGCCCATGCTGATCTCACAGTACGGGTTGCTCTTCCCTAAACACAGAACAGAGCAATGAAACGCCTCTGCAGCGCAGAAACCTCCCTCCCCGTCTGGAGGCTGCACGGACACGCATCGACACTGCTGCCCAGAAGCTGTGGGTCAGGCAACCCCTACATCCTAGAGCGGCACGGAGCTGGTTCTCCTCTCAGTCCTCTGAGGCTAAATAATGGCTAATTTGTCGAGAAGCTGTAGCTGAAACTGCTTCCCAAACCACCACACTCCTTCCAGTCAGCCTTTCTAAACGGAGCAGAAATACAGCAGTTTGACACTATTTCCTTCACTCACCATTGGGCTTACAGGCCTTCAGTTCTGTTGCTTCAATCACATGCACCATCAAGCGTCCTATTCCTGAGGTTTTTTGTAAGCGAGCTGGGAATGAAAAGTCACAAATAAACGCACTGGCTGCAACTGTAAAAACTGCCACTAGATCCAAAGAGGGAGATCCCGCAGAGACACTGTGACATCCTCCAGAAGAGGCGCTGCCCACGTGTCCACGTGGACGAGAGGGAAATACAGAACTCGGAAGGTACCTTGATAAGCCTTTTCACGTTTCTTCTTCTCAGTTTCGATGTACTGCTCTGACGCCGCTTTGATTTTCTGGACCCAGGCAGTCCTGCAAAGAGCAATCCCTATGGTCAGGGCTGTATCACGGGCAGGAAATTTCTTGAGTATCAGCAACTCTGCCCCAATCTGTTTTGCCATTCCCCCCCATCCCCCACGGGGTTTCAGAGGCACCACAAATCAAGTTAGTTCAAGGACTAAAGCGATGGAGTTTTTGGATTTAATCTCACGCCACATTTCCACATCAGTCTAAATAAATGAAAGTGGAGCTGCTGTTTTTATTGAAGACTGCTGGGTCACACCAAAGCCTGACCGGGACTGGGAAAGAATCCTATGGGATGCTGGACTTCACAGCCTTAAACCATTCTTCTATACAATCGTAACACTGAGGAGCAGTAGATGTGACTGGATTCCACTGCAAGAGCTGCCACACGACCACAACAACGTCACAGAAAACTTGTAACTCAAATGAGAGTCAAATGAGTGTATTTCCTGACCAAGAGGACCAAATCCTGTTCTTGAACTCAGGCACCACCGTGTCTGCTCACTGGAAACAGCCCACAGCCATGCCCAACAAGTTTAAGCTCAGATCTGCGTTTTCACTACTCACCGCTCATTAATGTTGTCAGTTTTAAGTGTGTAAACTCTGTCAATGTGTGATATGTGGAAAACTGGCTCGTCACTTGAGGGGTCTGTGGGCAGTTTCACTAGGACTTCATTAAGGAAAACGGGCTGAAAGAAAAGCAAACATCACTGTGGCAGCAACACCCAGACAACAAGCGGAACTGCAAGGACGTTTAAATACATTGTTTTACTGCAGGGAAAGTGAAAGTGTGGGGCACAGGACCAACAGTCAGATCATCGTGTAAAGGATGTGAGAAGGGGCTGAGAGAAAAACTGCTCTGGTGATACAGAATCACAGAATACACCCCATTCCCCAAGAGCTTTGGGAAAGGGGCAGGACTGCGCAAGCAGAGCTGCAGTTCAAGCTTTGAAATCCTGGGAATCTCTCAGTTCCCTGATAATTATCTCCCAACTCCAGCGTCCTGAGACTGTGTGGACACAGAGACTGAAGGTTTGCACCTTTTACTGTTTTCTAAAGGAAAGTAAATATTTTCTTTTGGATGCAGGAACTTGTGCAAACTTAAGTTAAGGCTCCTGCTTCTTAACATCCCCCTCAGCTCCTCAGGCACGATGCTATCTCTGCCCTTTCACCCCAAAGTGGGTGGAGGCATTTCTTAAACCAAGACACAGAAGCCTGTCCTTCTCTGGGGACTAAGCCAAGGACATTCCTGCATGTGCCTCTGTGACAGCAAATGATCAGATGGGGCCGAGACGGCTAATCCCAGCAGAGAGAAAAGCATTCCTCATCAGAAGCCGGGTCCCACTGCATCAGCATGACCACGGGGCACCTCAGCTCACTCACCATTTTATACATTTTGAACTGGGAGTTGGATTTGGGGCTGAACAGTTTGTCGGAGCCGGAAGACACGAACTGTTTAACCATGTAGGTGAGCAGGAGGAAGTCGTTGAAAAGGAAGCCGTACAGCTCCTTGCTGCTCTTGGCCTTGTACAACTTGCCGCTGTGCAGGAGCTTCCGCGGTCCCAAACAGTTTGTGAGGGAGTTGAACACAGGTTGCTAGGAGAGACAACACCCATGAGCTAATGCAGGCACCAGTTCCTGCTCCTCTTCCCGGTGGAGATCGCTCAAGCTGCTCAAAATGCTCTTGTTTAACACGTGAAGAGAAGGGCAACTTTTATGATCTGTCATGGTACCAGCACTACTCCCAACTTAAAGCAGATTTAAGCTTTACCAACAACACACACAGGGGCTGGCTGAAGGCATTTACCTCACGGCCACTTTTCTGTTGTCCAGAAGCTGTGCTTAAGTAGAGCCTGCCGAGTTTGCAGCTGGGTCACCTCTTAGGGGAGCTCAATCAGGTGATGGAACTAGGACAGGTCCAGTCAAGCCCTGGTTCCTTATTCAGCCAGTGGAGAACTGTCACAACACCTCATTTTGAAGGCTGTCCTGACAGGTACAGGAGCCTGCACCCCACAGACCTCTGAGGAACTACCGCTCAGGGCACCGGTGCCCCTTCTGCCTGAAGTAAACCCTGGGAAACACACACGAAGTGAAATTTCCCAGAGGAACGCTTGACTTAGCCCAGTGGCAGGATGAGCAGAATGTCAGAGATAAGGAATTATTTCTGTTTGTTTAACGGTTTAAATGGTATCAGCTTTAAGCTGATAAATCAAGATTCCTCCACCTCCAAAATCATGCAGAAACGAGGGCTCATAACATTACAGCTGCGAGCAGAATTTAATAAAAGCTTCTCTGCCAAGAGCTCAGCAGTGGGTCACGTCCCAGTAATGGATGTGAGCAAGGACTCCCACTCCCTCCCCTGGTGGGAAAAGCCCCCGCCGCACAGCGCAACACCGCCGTTACCTCTGCGAGGCCTTCGCACTGGACGTGGGACTGTATCCACTCCAGTCTGTCCGAATTCTCTTTCTCACGCACCCCTTCGTTAACCTGAGAGCACAGCTCCTCCGCACGCTCCAAGGCAAGCCTGAGGTTACTGTGATCGGGGTGATTTTCTGGAGTGTTCTCTAGAATCTGGTAAGGAGCAGAAAGGGGAAGAAACAGGACACAAATGTAGGTAAGTGCAGGTATTCCTTCCTCACGCTCACAGAGAAATCCCCATAAAGGGACAAGGTGGTTTTTTTCGCTTTTGCTATCGAGATGGAATTCAAAAGCATGCACGTACGAAACCTTGCTTTGGGTACTCACACTCTTTATGAGCAGAGGGTAGCGGGTTATTCTTTGCATAGGTTTCAGGAGGAAACTGGAGAGAGGCATTCCTTTGCAGCGAGGGTCCAAGGCAAGTTTCTACGGCGCAACCCAGAGATTTAAAAGAGACATTGCATTATTCATCAGGAAATAGTTGCCTCAGCGCACTAAAAACTGTCTGAGTAGATTAATTTTTCCAGGCATTCCAAGGAATCTCAGGCTTTTCGGTAAGCAAATACTTGTATTTAGAACAAACAGGGAAGCCGGAGCTGTCATTGTACCCAAACGCCTTGCCAGCATCAGCTGCAGGATCATTGTACACGCAGAATCATAGAAACATCAAGGCTGGAAAGGACCTTAAGATCATCAGGTGCAACCTACAGCCCTACATCACCCTAATACTAAACCACATCCTGAAGTGCCACATCCAGCCGGTTTTTAAACACGTCCAGGAACGGTGACTGCACCACCTCCTTTGGCAACTCATTCCAGTGCTTCACCACCCCTTCGGTGAAGAAGTTTTTCCTAATATCCAATCTAAACTTCCCCTGGAGCAACTTGAACCTGTTCCCTCTTGTCCTGTCGCTATTCACTGAGGAGAAGAGGCCAACACCCATCTCACTACAGGTGCCTGTCAGGGAGTTGTAGGGAGTAATAAGGTCTCCCCTCCTTACATTCAAAACCGTTCCAGCTTTTCTTTTGACATTACAGGCTCTGCTCAGGTTGAAAAGAAAAAAACACAAACCACAAAGCAATGAAAGAAACAAATGTCTGACGTCAACAGTTCTGGCATTCCTCCTTTCAGGGCCTCAACGTCACCGCCTCAGCTGTGGTGTGGCACCAATTCCTTATCTATTTCTGCAGGGTGCCTGCCTGCCATGCTTGGGGCACAACCCCGGCCCCGGCTGCAACCCCACCCTTGGGACACAGCACACGTCCTGCTGAGCTGTGAGCATGTTCTGAACAACAGCTTTTCTCCTCTAACTCCACAGACTCTTATCCCTTCTGATAGCACAAATTTTTGGGAAGTTGCAGGCGTCAGCACCGCCGCTTTGCGAGGTTAGCGTTACACTGAAGTAATGAGCAACGGAATGGGAAATGGAGCAATAAAGTAGCTAGAGAGAAAGACAAAGCGTTAACCATGGCCATCATATAAATACACCTCGCAAGGTTCTTAGATGTTTTTGCAAGATTTTACTCTTCTCGGTTATTCTGAACTGGCTGACGCTGGTTAGACGGGCTCCTGTCACTGAAGGAAAGGAGAAGGCAGAAAAGCTACCGAGTAAGATACCTTTAAGTAGTCTTTGAAATCAGCATCTTCATCGGTTTTCTGCTGCAGCAAGGAAGCTCCGTTCAGCTGGCAGCTGCAGAACCGAATGTAGGCCTGCATGTGAGAGAGCTCCGCCGCTAAGATGTCCCCGATCATCTGCACCGGCATCTTTTCTCCTCCTGTTTTCTTACGCACTCGCAAGGCTCTGAAGAGCAAAGGAAACCACCCTTCAACTTTGCTGCCACGTCTGCAGGGCTTAAATCAACATCCATCTTTTGAAAGGATGAAAGCCTGCCAGGTGAGTTCCCTTATGCAGCACAGGGCGGGTCGAGCCTGGACTCCCGGGAAGTCACCGGCACAACACGCAAAGCTGAACCAGCTGCCTGGTGGGGTCAGTGGGACCGAGCCCCTCCTCTGAGGTTTCTGAGACAATTGGCATCAGTCTCTACATTCAACTAATGTCCCATTTCAGAGATATATTAGCCACTTTGTGTCTCCCAAGTTTATTTTCAGAGAATATTTGCTTTGCAGAGAACTGGGAAGAACGCCTCCTGTGCACAGGCTTCTGTGTAGGATCTACTTCTAAGGTATTACAGCAAATGTGCATCTGTTCTTGCTGCTTATTTGCTCCCTTGTAACAAGGCCTTCTTTGTGAGCTAGTCCGAATGCATTTAGCTGATTTGAACCCATGCATGCACAGGAGCTAATCAGCAAGGACAGAAACGTTTCCTGTAGTAACAGAAAACTTCCTGGGGAAAGGAACAAGCGAATAAAGACAAAGAGGAAATCATAACAATGCAGGTAAGTACTCACTTTAGTAACTTTGTATTTGACATGATGAGATCCTTCCAGTTAACAAAAATCAGCCCCATTTCTCCTTCTGTGAGACAGCCTGAATCAGCCATCGGTTTTTGGAAAACCTGCAGCCAAAAAATCGTAAAGGTGAACAATTCTTCAGACAAAAGCAGCTCAGCCTCTGGTTTAGCTGAGCAATGATTTTGCTTTATTTCAACTGCTCAGTGTCCAATTTCTCAGAAGTTAAAACTGATTCCTTTCAGGCACTTGTGACAGCTGTCACTGTTTTCCCAAAGTACCTTCTTCTGACACCAACACCACCACTGGCAAAGCAGGGACAAGCACTGGGACCTGACTGTTCAGCGGAGGAGCATTCCCACGATTTTGGAGTCAACTGCTGCACAAATTACCCTCACGCATCAGGCCTACCCCATACCCAGAGCACTCGTAGCCAACCTGTGTGCAGACCTGCGGCTTCTTTCAGGGGCCCTTGGCACAAACTCTCTGCACAGCAGAAGACTGGTGTAACTCAGACTATTCAACATCTTTACACTTCACCACACAGTTATTTTATCTAGAGAGGTCAGGCTGGACACCCAAGATCACCCAATGGCAGCCAGTTCCTGCCCGGCCTAGTGAGGTGCTCCTGCTTCCAGAAATAAAATTGGAGATGAAGGCACACGATAAACTTTTATGGTGCTTATACAGCTTCTGTGCCATAGAAACTGGCTGTGCAGCTCTGCTAGACACCCTGGCCCAGCCCAGCGGGTCCAAACACTGAACAACAGGACTCGGAAAGTAGGAAGGTCCTAAGACGATGGCTTTTACAACGTGACATTTTTGCCTCGTGGCAAGCACGTAACGTTTGCTAGAAAGGGAGGCGCTCACACACCTCTCCTCCTCTAGCACTTCACAATTCACAAGAATCCTGAACTCTTAGTATTCAGAAGGACAGAGATGTTCTTCCAAACGCCTTTTCAGATCCAAGAGTTCTCACCTCTAAGACGAGCTGGAGATCGTCCATATACCTTTCTTCCGTCTGAATGAGCTCGTGGATGTAGCCCTGCCTTTTCCTTTCCATGGGCTGCATAGTGTCAAGGCTCTGGAGATCAGCACACCCTACAAGAAGGAAGCCAGCAGTTCAGATCCCACTCAGGCCCACTGGATCTCAAGAATTAACAAAATTGCACCAATATAGGCCAGTCTACAGTTCACACTACACATACGGCGGTAAAACCCTGCCCAGAGCAGCAGTAGGTTTCAAAATCAAGCGATGTAGCGATCGGCCCCCTCCCCCCTTTATGAAAATTTTTAGTCTGTCACCTTTTTATTTCTTCGAACACCCCTTCTTCTTGTACTGTAACCCAGAATAAGAAATCCTGGCTTCCTGCCACTCTGTTTGCTCACAATTTATCTCATCTCTTTTTCTGCCATATTCGAAACCATGATTTTCTCTTACCTTGGGCAATATCTTTTGTGAGATGAAGTCATCTAAAATGCATCTGGTTCTGACTTGGGACATTCCACCTTTAATCTCCACCCCATTTCTAAAGTAGCCTTGGTTATTAATTTATGACACAAACCACCGGTGCAAATATATAGTTATAACACATAATGTTATAGTTGCATAACTCCACAGTTGCACAACCTATTTTCTCATTCAGAAGCAAAATGAGCCTGAAATAGGTCGAATTATTTTTATGCGTCAAGTATGAATAATCAAAATCGTGCACAGGACGACAGACACTCAATGACACAAAGCCCCAGGCTTTCTGTAAGGACATGCAGACCCCTGCAGCTTCACACTGCTGCTTCTCTACTGTATGTACATGTTAGTAAGTCTGAAATTTAGTAACCAAATCAAAAACTGGTGAAAACAAAGTGGTGACTGTGTTTAGGGGGTAAAGGAGAGCACAGAAAGTCCAACTCTGATCCCTCCGTTAGCCGTCACACGCCAGCAGAGCACTGCAAAAGTAGCAGCAGGGTGGGGGAAAGTAAATGATTTAGAAAAAAGAAACAATTGCAGAGCGTTTGAGAACACTTGATGTGACAGCGTCAGATTTTAATGCAACGTGACCTGTGGATTTTGCAGGATAGCAGGAAGGACGTCACAGGGACTCATTTAGATCCGGCATTTCTAGAGGAACGACACTGTAGGAAAGTTTACAGATGGTGTGAAAGGCAGCGCGACCTACGGCACGACGGGCTGCCCCCCCTCGCCACCCTAACACACCCAGGCCAACAGAATGTGACTTCATTCTATCTGCTGACAACGTACAGATCTGTTCTAGGGGATGACTGCTCTAAATAATGACATGAAAATGAGTCAGGAATAAATCTGGACCAAAAAACCCACCAAGGACCACTACATAAACATTTGGCTAAACTTGGTGTGGCAACTGGAGCCTCCCAGGCTTATGCTTTTTCCACGGGACAGGCATCCTTCAGCAAAAGAGAAATACCAGCAAAATGAAGTTTTATGATACCATTGGAAGTATTTTAACAGGGGAACCCTTTGAACCACACAAAGAAGTAAAACAGTAAAGGTGAAAGTGACATTTAAAATCAGGACCTTTCAGTTCTGTTTTGTATCCCTAAAGGGGATTGCTGATCTTCAGCTTTTTGGCAAGATTTGAAAAAAAATGCCACTTTTTATGAAGAGACCTGGGACTGCTCCTCTTTTGATTGTGCAGAACGAACGCTGCTTCTGGCCTTAGTTATTCCCAAAGTTACAATCAAGCCAAAATCAGATGGGAGAAAGGAGTAAGGTTACAGATCGAAGCAGCTCAATCCATCACGATGGACTGCGGCCAGTGTGTGCTACTCCTGAGTTCCAGTGTCATTCTTTAGTCTGTACAGGACAGAGCACAAGCCCACCTGGTTCCTGAGACATGAAATTTTAGGGCAATCAAGGGCTTGCACAGAAACCAGACTTTACTGGTCCAGATCTGGAAGTCTCAGCTTTGACCACCCAGTTCTCTTCTCTACCGCAGAGGACACCCCCGCAACACCAGCACGGACGGGTGGACTGATGCTCCCCGTCACCGCTTGCTTCCATCCCACCTGTCAGAACCCCCCAGACCCTCGGATTTGTGTCCATTCCGTGCTGTCTGCTTAAAGCTGAAGAAAATTCTGGATGGAAAACTGGTCCTTTTTTATGCACCTAAAGTAGGTTTGGTTTCTAAGCTCATTCTCAGACACAAAAATGCAGGCAAATCAATTGGCTCCTGCACTAACCTTGTTTTCAGACTGTTGGCTTTTGGCACGAGCAGATGAGTACAATTTTATATTGAAACAAGCCCTAGTGAAATTTCGATGGCTCTGATGATACCGGCATGAAAACAGAGTATGCGATCCCCAGACTGATTTTAGAGAGTGACTTTAGGCATTTGGATCTGAAAGGAAGGAATGCGAACAAGACGGAAAACAAACCAACCTACCTAGTTGTCCCGGTTTCAGTTGGGATAGAGCTAATTTTCTTTTCTTCTTAGGAGCTTGCTTCTTAGCAGCCAGCATAGTGCCGCCTTTTGGATCTGGTACAAGATGAATGCTGATAACACACTGACATTTTCAGTTGTTGCTAAGGAATCAAGGACTTTCCAATCTTGCGTGTTTTGCTAGCGTGCAGGAGCACAAGAAGCTGGGAGGGAGCACAGCCAGGACAGCTGACTCGAACTAGTCAAAGAGATATTCTGTAGGGCTATTCCGAACCATGGGACGGGACGTCACGCTCGGTAAATAATAGGTGAGGGGGGGGCTGGCATCGCTGCTTGAGCAGGTGCTGAGCAACTGCATCGTGCATCTTTCATCCTACTCTTGGGCTTTACTTCTCTGTTTCTTTTTGTTATATTCTTTTTCATTACAATTAGTATTATGTTATTATTATTGCTTATTATTTTTTATTATTATTGTATTTATTATTTATTATTGCTTATTATTTTTTTTTTAGCTATTAAGTTGTTCTTGACCTAAGCTGTGAGTGTTCTCCTTTTCCTGCTCTCCTCCCCATCCCACTGGGAGGTGGCAGGAGCGAGCAGCTGCGTGAGGTTTAGTTGCCAGCTGGGCTTAAACCACGACAGGAGTGCTTTTCCTGATGTTTTTCTCAAAGTGGCCACAGCAACCCCGGGGCTTGCGGGGACAAAGAGGCTGGACCCACATCTCCACCTGTTCTGCTCCCACATCCCTGTTCCCTCCTTTGCTTGCATCGGTTCTGGCACTCTTCTGACTCCCAGCTCACATGCTGGCAACAAATGAATCCCAAGGGGTGGGAAAGAAAACAGTAGTTTTCTGCTGGTTTAGCAGCCAGGAATGCGCATGGAAGCAGTAAAACTGCCTTTTTTGGCAGTGGAAAGCTGTCATTTTGATTTCCGCCTTGTGAAGCTTCATCCCAAGCTCCCCACAGGAAAAGCAGCAAGATTTTGGGGAGTGCCTGCCCAGGGACGCCTCGGCTGCCCACGCTGGGGGCTCACCTCCCCGTGCTGACTATGTAAGAGGTTTTACATCACGTTTGGAGCGCAAGCCCTCTTCCAGCGAGAGCAGGGGACTGCCAGGCTGTTCAGACAGGCTGGGGCATGACCTGCCAGCTCCCACCCGAGAACACCAAACTGGGCAAGCTGTGGGTGCCTGGGACCTTGGAAACTTAGGGTGCGATAAGAGAGCGATGCCTTCCACAATTATCGTGCCTTTTGTGATAAGTCCTGCTCTCCGAGACGAGGAAGCAGCTGTCTCGCAAGGGCAGGGTAAAACCAGCTGGAGAGTTCACAAACAGGAAATCCCAGTCTCCGAAGTTATGGTTAAAATTATACTTCCCTCTCCAAATACACCTGAACAAGAAATACTTTCTTGCTACTAACATAACTAACCCTGCAGGAAAAACAACCGAGGTTCACAGTTGGAAGATGTTCTACTCTGCAGGAGATTCAAATGTCTGGAAAACATGGCGGGCTGGGAGACAAAACTCTTCCAATTACTGATCCAGTTTGGGTTTGAGTAAGTTCAAGGGGAAGAATGACACTTTCTGAAGAAATCCTCCAGCCAAAGATGAATAAGACCTAGCATCATTCAAAAAAAAACCCTCCATTTTCTTTTCCTTTGTTACAAAAGGGGGAGGACTTTAAAATTCTTCACTTAAAAGCAAATTCCGGAGAATTCAGATAAAAATCCAGATGGATAAAAGGCTTTCAAAGACATCCAGACGTGCCTGGGCACCAAGCGCTTCATCCCTTTCCACAACAAAATTCCCTGCTCAGCAATAAAAAAGCACATGAAAAAGAACAGCCCTGGCGAGGTATCTCGAGCCTCAAACACAAGCTCAACACTTGTCCTGCAGGACCTGTGTATACCAGAGGCTTCACTGCACTGAGTCTCCCCTTAAGGCTATTGAGGGTTAGTGGTGGCCGATATAAACTGTGTGTGTAAGAGAACAGCTTGGTTTGGTTTGGGGCTTCGAGGAGGGAGGTGTTCGGTTGTGGGTTGTTTGAGTGTTTTTTAATTTCTGTTCACTTAATTTTTGTTTGTTTCTTTCTTTAGCTCAAGCCCATGAGCCAGCAATGTGCTCTTGTTGCAAGAAGGCCAATGGTATCCTGGGCTGCATCAAAGCCAGTGTGGCCAGTAGGCTAAGGGAAGTCATCCTGCCCTGGTGAGGCCACATCTGGAATACTGGGGCCAGTTCTGAGCTCCCTGGTGTAAGAAGGACAGGGAACTACTGGGGAGAGTCCATCAGAGGGCAAGAAAGATGACTGAGGGACTGGAGCATCTCTCGGGTGAGGAAAGGTCAAGAGAGCTGGTGCTATTTAGCCTGGAGAGGAGAAGGCTTGGAGGAGACCATTGGAGTGACCATTGGCTACAGGAGGAGGAGTTCCAGCTAAGCACAAGGAAGAACTTCACCGTGAGGGTGCCAGAGCCCTGGCACAGGCTGCCCAGGGAAGTCATGGAGTCTCCTTCTCTGGAGACTTTCAAAACGTGCCGGGACGCAATCCCGTGTGACATGCTCTGTGAGATCCTGCTTTGGCAGGGGGTTGGACTAGATGATCTCTAGAGAGCCCTTGCAACAACCCTGTGATATGGCTGGAGAAAGCAGGTAAGGGTGGGGGTTTCTGCCTGTATCAGCCCACCTCTGCTTTCCCAGCTGACCACAGAGACTACATCTCCCCTAAGTACCACGGGCTGGCATTAAATCGCCCCTGTAGTACAACAAGAGAACAGACCGATGGTGTCACAGGACATCACCCACAGCCGCTCCACAATCTGCGCTGTCACACAGGGGGCTGCCCACTCGCAACGTGCTCCTGTCACTGCCTGTAGCTGTCAGTAGCCTCTGTGCCTACTGAAGCCCACAAAAGGAACTAATCCAAGAAACCTTCCACTGTGGAAAAAGCTGGTTTCCATCAGGCCCTGGGAAAAATAATAAAGACCTTGATCCAATCTCCCCTGATCAGGAAATGCAGTATACTCTCTCTGCTACAAGAGAAAAAAAATTAGGGTTCAATTTTCAAGACGTAAAAAGTGAAATCAAGTCACTCCGTCACAGTGCTAGGTAACATAATGCTCGCACCAAGCTGTTCAGATGGGAAATAAATCCTCCCCAGATCGGCAAAAAAAACCACAACAGACAAACTAGATCCTTTTATGTGTCCCTTTAATAAAATACATTTGCATAGTTATCTTACAACTTTGTTTAAAAACAAAGATGAAAATTGCCTCATGCTAAGCGCAGCCTGCATTTGCACGTCTTGACAATCATCCCCGAACATTAATACTCTAGCTTGAAAAGAACAACAAAAGAGATTTTAAGGCAGCACACACTGTTATGTAGCAGTTTTATTAGTTCATTACATTAAAGTAGGAGGAGGCTGTAGCAGCGCCCGACACTACAACAGGCCAAGTTTGGTCGGCATGCCTACGAGCAGACTTATTTACAGGAGTTTTCAACCCAACTCAAGAAAAATCACACAGGGATACGATGTGACGAAACATCGAGATGGCATAAACACTCAGTGACTGGCAGGAGACGTTTCCGTTCTTAGCGTGTAACTTTTTTTGATGGAGCTTTATGCCTCCTGCACTCCTAACTGTGACATTATTAACACTGACTTTACAACGGCGCTTCGTACGCCGGCACGGCCCCTCGCCATCACCCCCTACTCACACACCCCAGCCCTGAGACTGGGTCCTGGGGGTGGCACAAGACTTTCCTGCAAAGACCCAAGTTTCGGCAATCTAAGCTTTTGTAAAACTCTGCTTGTGTAGGTTCTTAGTCCGTTACGCAGACGAGACAATTACAAAATTAGGAAGCATTTCAGTACCTGTTCTTGTACATTTACAGCACCATTTACACTCTTACCCGCAATTACACCGTGGCCCCTATTCTCTGCTGGCCCCAGGAAATAGTATTAAGCAAGTACTATGCCGCAGGAAGCATCATACTTTGCTTTCCTGGTTGGCTTCACTCTTAGTTGTTAATCTTGTGTGGCTCTGAGCAACATTTAGACTCCCAGCTCTTGACTGGGGACCATCAGAGCAACAAAAACCCTCTATTTCTACTTCATCCTTCATTCCAAAGCCGCTTTTTTCGCCCAAGTAAGGGCGAAACATTAGTTTTACTCAGCTGGGATGATGGCTGAACTCTACGGACTTCTATCAGCAAGAGAGTGGACTGAACACAACCGGAGAAAAAGTAACAATTTTTGAAAGGAAAAGTCTGATTTAAATCCAGCGTCTATTAGCTACACCTCTTCATTGATACAGAATGTTATTTTAAAATAATCTTGCCTTAAAGACGTCCTCAGCACAGTCTTTCCGATGGATGATCTGACACACGTGCTCAACAGGAGAGCAGGGCTCTCGGGTGATTGCGCTTGAGCTGTGTTAGGCTGACTTTTGCAGTAGAGATAAATACTGAAGGCAGAGAGAAATACTGAAGGCAGGGGCTACGTCTCTCTCAATCAGCATTATTAAAGCACATTATTACTACCTTTGTCATTATAGTTAGAGAATTTAGAGTGTGCTCGGGTAATACTGAAACAAGAAAAGGTGACCACGAAAGCCCAAACTGCTTCATTTCGGCACTCATCAGCTCAAATAGAGGGGCAGCTGTAATTTCAGTAATTATCAAAGCTCGTGCCTACACACCCAACAGCAGTGCTACTCGCGTGAAACTTCACTTACTACTACCCTAATGTCCAATTGTATCAGTTAAAACACAGGTGCAACGGTTTTTGGAAAATGACACGGAACTAGAACATCTCGCATAGGATGTGAAGGTGGGGTTTTTTTCCTAATTTTTCCAAAGACAATTAATAGCGATTTGACATTTGAGGAAAACCGTCACCGAACATTGGGAAGTCTGTTTGGCTCACAGGTTAACGGTGCCTTTTAGGAAGGGGATCATTTATAATGTCAGCTAAATATTAGACTACGGTGAGTGCTTGATGCCAGCGGTGCAGCACGACACACTACGGCCTGGATTAAACAGGCGCCTTTCAAACTCAGAAATTCAGAGAAGGCAACCCAGGGTGATTAGCATATTTTAGCAGAAATACTTTGAATGTAGTTTCACATGGAAATCAAAACAGCTAGAATGTCTGAGGCATTATCTAGCACATTACTTGCCTACAACAACATGATTTCATTCTGTAACAAAATATAGGTTTAGACAAAATACATCCAGAATAAAAATCCATTTGTAGTTTTATGCAGGCACATTGCTGTAGTCCCTATTGCACAAAATACATATCTCTGAATTAAAGGGCACATATACACTACTTGATCAAGCATATCAAATACAGAAGAGATTCTGGAGAAAGACTTTTAAAACTCTGCAGCTGGACTAACCTCCTCCTGACAGTACCTTCACAACATTCATAGATATATGTGTGTGTGCAGACATATGTATGTGTATAGTAAACAAGCAGGGCTTTGTAAACATTTCTGATTGCATAAGTGACCTTTACTCTTTCGCAATCAAGTTCAGGAAACCACCTAAATTAAATACTTTATCTACTAGATCGCTCCTGTCATTACAGGAGCACAGAACTATTTAATCAGACAAGCAGTTTACTGTTAATCCTTTTTCTTTTTTTTTTTTTTAATTTTCTAGTTTTCCCAAAGGGCTCCCAGGGATAGAGTCCTGAAGTCCTAGTCCCTCCCTCCCCCCAGACTAATAAAACGTGGGCACCTCTGCTGCTCCGTTCTGCCAAGAGCCCGTTGTTGTACCTTTAGGGACCACGTCTGAGCTGAGGGGTACAGCTCCGTTTTTAAACCCAAATGCTACCTCTCTGCATTCGGCTCCAGGTGCCTGTTAGCGTTTCTTTTCTGGCAACGTCTCTTTATCCAGGTTACCTACACACTAGGCTGCCGATTTATCTAACAGAAAGAAAAGCAGCAGCTTTCAGGTTGTACTTAAAGCCAGTGCAGACCACAGCCAGATAAAACCACGGTTCAGTACCATTAGCTAGGGGTCAATGAAGAAAAGGGTCTAGTAGCCCAGAGGCTGTGTACGTACTCACTGCAGTACTCGTTTGCTGTTTGCTCAACTGAAAGCAAATACGAATTATTGGAATAAAGTATTTAAAGGAAGGAGGTTGTTTAGGGATAGGAGATATCAAGCCAAAACAGCCCGAGTTCCTGCTATAGTACTGCTGAGAAGGAAGAAAAAAAATTTAAAATATCCTCTACTCTATGCTTAGTAGTTCCTTCCCCAGTTAAAAAGGGTATTAAAAGGCTGGATGGATTCTGCCAGATCTAAATCTCAGACCTTGGGGCATGTTTGCCATCACAGTGACTATCAGCAGCAGAGACAGGGAGGGTTTGTTTTCTGGATGCCCCTTATACGCTGCCAATTTCAAAAGCTCAAAACATAAGAGATTAAATCAAGTCCATTAGAACAGTAACCAGCGAACATTTTAATTCTGCAAAGTATGTACATACAACATCAGAAGAACACAACTGCCCGTTCAAAACAGCGCAGATAAACTGTGCGAATAGTGGGTCTTTGTGTGTCTGCAATCCCACCATGCAAACGATAACTTGATATGCATGCTAATGATCTACCATTATCAATACCAAAAAAAATACTAAAGGAAACAAGAATGAACAGCAGTGAAAGCCACACAAAGACCCACTATCCTCTCTGCTTTTACA
Organism: Apaloderma vittatum; assembly: GCF_000703405.1. Lineage (NCBI taxonomy): Eukaryota > Metazoa > Chordata > Aves > Trogoniformes > Trogonidae > Apaloderma > Apaloderma vittatum. The sequence continues at coordinate 33,566 of NW_009701737.1, forward strand.
AATCAACAGTAGATTATAAGAAAACCCACAAAAACCTAATTTCTTGACTGGATCTAAGGTTCAAACGAAGCAAAAGGATTGTGTCAGAGATACGTGAGCAGGGCTGGCCACCCTGCCTCCACGCTACAGTCAAACTTGGATAGTGGGTCTCTGAGGTGCTTTCACACTGGAAGACAACATTGGGTCCTAAAAAAAACACAAAAAAAATAAAAATGAAGGATAAAATGAACATAAATTTGAAGAGTGAAACATGAGTTCTATGGACAAAGACAGAACAACACCAAAAACGTCAGAAAGGAATGACAAACATTCAACTTTCTGAAAACAGACATCATGAGCTTCTACTCTTACAATTTCATATTTATAAACACACACAGTTTTAAGCACTTGTGACCAGCCATCACCGACTCTGAAAACCACTTTTAGCTGATTCACTTGAAGGAGAAAGTTTCTTCCCCAGGAAGAGGAACAACACACAGTTAAGCCCTAGGGTTTTGAGTTTTTTTAAAGGCAACGGCAAAATTCCCTGAGATTTCAACACCACCAGGATTTCTCCTGACACACTTGTAATGAGACGTTAGAAAATCAGATAAAAACCAAACTTGTAAAGAAAAGCCTAACTGGAATTTATTTATACTGGCACACAAAAATTAACCTGTTCAAGACTGTAGTAAATGAAAACCTTGTTTCTAGCACTGTGTGTCCATGAAATAGGATTGAACACGTCACTCAAAATGTCCATCAGAAACTAAGGTCTACACGGCCTGGAAGAGGCACTGCCAAGTCAGGTTAGAGGCAGATGGGTGACGTTTGCTGCAGCTGCACACACCCTGTGGGCAATCCAGAGATTGTTCCAGACCGCAGGATTTCAACCTGAAAGTTTTATCAAGCCTGACTGACACTCGTCACATAGTTCTAGAAATAAAAAATGACTGAGGGATTGATTTCGTATTTGATGCTTGGTAAAAGGTGTGAAACTCCGGAGCTATTGAGTAAAAACTTAAATTATTAACCTTCATATGCTAAAAAGTGAATGTGGACCTGCAACATGCAACACCTCAAAACCACTCTTACTCCATAATCCTAAGTTACTTGGCAATAACTAGAGAACTTCAAAATGTGTTGCCCATATATAGGCACAGAAATGCTCCTGCTACAAGTATGTCAGTTCAGAAGTTGGGTTTCACCACGAACACTCTTGAAAATCAGTCAGCTTCATTCCCTGGACAGCGGTGGACAGGAACTACTAAAGATCTTTCATGCATGGAGAAAAGCTTCTTGTCTCATGGCACATGCCTCTAACACATCTCATCTATGAGTAAGATCTGGGGACAAAAAAAATGAGGTAGATCTACTGTTGCTGTACGCATGTCAAGAACAGTCTAACGAGAGAGGGAGGATCTGTCCCCAGTCAAGCCAACTTCTGCTGCTGCACTGGCAGAAGGCAGAGCAGGCAGGTTTCAATGGGCAAAGGAGGTGCTTATCAGGCTTTGGGGGCTACCCGGAGCTCATATCTGGGCATCCAAAGGAGTGACATAGGTGCCAGAGGAACTGCAGCAATATTGGGCTATGAAAAGAAGAAAGAGTGAACAGAAACGGTAACTTCAAGTACATAAAAAAGAAAGAACTGCTACCTTCAGGTCTATGAAAGACCAGTCTGACTGCTTTAGGTCTGATGGGGCTCATTTTCCCCACAGCGCTGTGCTTTGTGCCGGTAACACACCGGTGTTTTGGCTCTTGCTGAGCTGCCTCTCCAACATTCCCAGCCCTCTTGGGAGGGGACACAGCTGGGCCAGCTCCCCCAGAATGACCACAGGGGTATTCCACAACACTTCAAGTCTGCTCAGCAGTAAAAGCTAAGAAAAAGGAGAAGGAAGAGGGGGCATTTGTTATTGATGTTTGTCTTCCAGATCAACCACTACACACACCCAAGCCCTGCTTCCCAGGGACTGGCGGGCCATTGCCTGCTGATGGGAAGCAGATAATTAAACCTTTTATTTCCCTTCATTTTTGCAGGCAACCTTTGGTTCGGCTGTATTAAACTGTCCTCCTCTTGACCCATAAGGCTTTGGTTCTGTTTTCTCTCCCCTGTCCAGCTGAGGAGGGGGAGTGACAGAGCAGCTATGACGGACACCTGGCATCCGGACAGGGTCAGCCCATGGCACTCAAAAAGGGAGAGGAGACACCTCAGGGAGGATGAACTAGAAGCCTCTGCACACTGAGCACAGGTATGTCCACCTGGCTGAGAGATGAACGGATGCGAGAAATGAACTGATCTCGAACACTAAAAGACATCCAGCAACCGAGTGTAGGCAGATGTAGCTGGAACATCTGTCTTGCCTCCATCTGAGGTACCCGAGGGAAGAAAATCTCAGATATAACAACAAGGCTCAGACTGGTCCTATGGATAAGAAGAAAAACTGGGAAAAAATAAAACGTACTTTGCTGAAAAAACCCCAACAATTAGGGAGAGAATGAGTTTCTATGTGCAGCTGTTCAAGGCAGACAAAGACTGGCTGGAATAACAAAATTATCTCCAGATCAGGCCATCGGAAAGACCTGTGAAGCTTAAGTGCCCCGTGCCTGCCCCGCCTTATGGGGAAGAATGGGAAGAAAACCTGGTAGACACGTCCTGGACAGGTACTGGCAACACACACAAGATCTGACCCTGAACAGTTGAGCAAGCACTCAACAAAGAACAGAAAATAACTTCCTTGAAGTGTACAGCCACTTTTGAAACCTGCGTATCTTATTTATTTTTCATGATGACTTCCATGCAAGCGTTAGAATAAGAGCCGTTAAAATGTCATTAAAACACGAGCACATCTAACCATCACAAGGTCACTGAGAGCACAACCCAAGTACTCTGTGTTCTGCAGTCCCCAGGACTCAGTTGTATTTAAGAGACCTATTGACAGACCTATGACATTAATTGATTGGGTTTTTTTCTCTTGCAGAGACCCTAAGCCACAATGTGCAGCTACAGCAGCAGGAAAAGTCATCTTGTCAGCACAGCGTATTCTGTTTGGAGCTCTCTCAGCAACCTAAGAGAAGAACTTAGGTCACTGAGAAGTTTGCCATTACACCTCTAAATAGAAGTCCCAGGAAAGACTCTGGATACAACAGTCATCCATAGAACAGTTCAAATTTGAGGGAATTTTCCTAAGCTGCTTACCTATTTGAGTAAACCAAATCTGTCTGTTTCTCTCAAATACCATTACATCTGATTGTCAAGAAAAGACAGTGGTAGAAACTGCTATTCTTCCACAGAAACATTACAGTACTCAGATTAACAATTATTTAAAATATAACACTGCATTTTTAAAATTGTATTCTGTCATATCTCTAAAGCTGATCCCCAGAGGTACACATCAACATTTTTGCAGGACCAATTCCTTAGTGATTTCTCAGGAATATTTTTCTGCACTATACTGAAATAGGGGCAAAAAATATTCTAAGGAAATCTAAGCAAGTCTGAAAGTTCAATCAGTAAATATTTAAGTATTCTCTGGTTGCAGAAGAACGGCACAGTGCTAGCTTACTGCTAACACAATTTACTAGCTCAGACTTCACACCAAAAAAAAAAGCAGCTGAAATCCAGGTACTGGTATTTGCACAATGCTGCGCTCGAGTTAACAAGTTGCGCTGGTTTTGATCAGGTTCTGGACTTTAAGCAGGATTTTTCCCTGAAGTTTCCAAAAGCGGATGTTTTAACACCACAAGAGCGATGTGTCCCAGTACAAAAGCTGTACAACAAGTTAGCTTATTTGAAATACTCAGAGATTTTTTTTCCAAGATGTTCAACACACTCATCATTCACCAGTAGTCAGATGTCATTAATTAAGTACCAGTCGATCTGCTTCACAGCAAATAGACTAGTTCTGAGGCAGAAGTTCAACAACCGAACACAGATGTGCTGGTGCACATCTGCTCATCTGGCTGCCACTGGCCGACCTTTGCCAATACACTTTCAAAGGAAAACTCTGTTCACACAGCCACGGTTTGATGTGGATGGAAATATTTTTACTCCACAATGTTGAAATCTGAGAAGAAGACAGCCTCATGACAGCAGCAAATGATGAGAAAGACTTAATCCCACTGAATGCTTCCAATTACAACTCGATCTCAGCGCTGCTTTCACTGAAAATTAGGAGTACGTGTAATCACCTTGCACTTAGTGTCCTCAGCTACATAACTCTCAACAGAAACACACCTGGTGTGATAAGCTAATATCTCTTACCATTTTTTAAAATTCAGAAGGTTCAGAACCTTGATTTTATAGCCCATTTGGATTTAGTCTATGATATTTCTTCAAAACTGAGATGATTCTTTTTTCTCTATTTAAAGAAAAAACGTTCAAAGGATCACTTTAATGACTTGGATACACCTAATTGAAAGGATGTTAAGTTCAATCTAAATGCAGAAGTTTTTGACACTACAGCCACACCAGCCAGAGGTATTAAAAAAAGTAATAAATAGAATGTGTCACCAAAAATGTAAGCACAAATGTAACTGAGTTAAAAAGAAAACCTCAAGAATGGTGAATGCTGTATTTTGCCTGGGTACCCTAACGAGCTACGCAGGGAAAACATTTTACCTTTCCAATCCAAGCTGTACCTGCATTGCAGAGCTGGGGAACTCTTCAGTAAGAACACAACTATGTTGATCAAAGCTTAAGCACAGACTTAAGGGCCTACACGCTAGCTATAGGCTATTAAGAGTGAACTTCAACCAGACTTTTGGACACATGTCTTTATACTGAGAAAACTACAAGGGAAAAAACAGTAAGTGAAAGGACAAGGTTCGTTATGTCAAAGGAGCAACTTTTAGGTTAAGATACATCCCTAAACCCACTGATGTCCTGGGTTGATATAAAAGTTGATTTCATCACAGTATGAAAAAATGAGGAGAGGGGCCAAAAAATCAAGTGTGTGTGTGTGTTAACACGCAAAAAAAAGTTTACACTGTCAGATAGGTGTATATTGTAGCATTCAGATTTTTAGCTTAAGGTGTGTTTTCATATGTATCTTGTTTCTCAGAACTGGATGAGAGCTGGACCAGTGGGAGCCAGGACACACCCATTTACCATAGGATAGATCATGTGCCAATGCTAGAATCTTTCTCCTGTCCCTTCTATGTCTTATTTTAAATCCAAGTTCAAATGACCACAGCAGACACTTGAGCAAGTTCTATAATTGAGCCCATACACCTGCACTCACCGTTATTGAACATCAGCACCTTCAGCGGGAGGGGAACCTCTACCAAACCGAGTACTTGAGCTCACCCTAGCACTCCTACTACTCCACAACAGCTGGTTGGTAATGTGCTGCTTATTTGTAGGTTAAACAAAAAAGTATTTAAAGTACTTAGAGCTATAGTAAAATATTTAAAGAAAGGGTATTTAAAGTACCAGTAAATTCAGCTGATGCCTGGAACTCAGAATTGTAAACACAAAGCAGAAGAACAGCAATGCACCTTTGAAATACAGTAACAAAATTAATTAAAAAAAAAAAGTTGCTTACACTGTTGACTTGGATCAGAATCTGTGGTCATCTTCACGTAGTTTGAGGGGAAGAGACCTGTCACACCACCAATTTCTCCTTGCCACCAGTCAGCATCATCCTTGCTCAGAACATTAATGAGCTGCCCTTTGGAGAAACTGAGCTCATCTTCATTGTTTGCCATATAATCGTACATCGCTATCACTTGACACACTATGAAGAAAAAACAAGCAGAGCACAACACTGTTAACACAGGCTATTTCTGAGTGTCGTACATAACCACAGGAAAGCAAACTGTTACATAAGAAAAATGCCACATCTTATCTTCATGTGGAACTGCCGTCCCTTTTCTTTTACTTTTTTTATTCATTGGGCCAGGCAGCAATCTTTATTTCCACTTTACATATCCATGCCTTTACATAGCAAACTGATTCACTACTAACTAACTGATGCAATACTAACTGTATTGCATCTACTGACATTCTAAACATTTAAAGATGTAACCATGCTCCTAGCTCACGTACTGGCTCGGAAAACAAAGCGAGTTTGATTATGTTACAGGTGATACTTGTGAGAAAAATGTGGCAAAGGCAGAGGAAACGTTCGTTAGCCAGTCGGGACCTGCTAGTTTAGTGAAAGGGAAGTTTGCCCAGTAATACCCAGGAAGCTGCTGTATAAGCAAATCACAGCTGTGGAGACTGTAATGTAAACATGCAGAACCCAAAAATGCTCCTTCCCTGTCCAATAATCTCATTTGTATCCGGCCATTCAAATGGAAAAATCTAGTGGAAATTTGCTGCTGGGTGTCCCTCCTTATAAGGAGCAGTGCGAGTAATTCCAAAGGTGTTGGCCAATGATTGCTAGTTTTCTGTGAGACTTTTGGCAGCACTTGGAAACGTGGCGTTTCCAAATGAGAAAAGCGTGGCTCTTCGGTGCATTCGGCAAAACTCAAAAGCTCTTGCCACAGAATATGGTGATCCTCGCAGATTTCTGGATATAAACATCTTGTATGACTGAGACTTTCTGTTGCACGCTAGGAAGGGACCCTAAAAGAATTGTTTTGATTAAGAAGTTGTGAGATTTTACCACTCTCGGACAGAGGCAAAAGCCAAATGGACAAGTCTGTCAAAAGACTCAGATTCTGACTCAGGCTTTACCTTTCAGGGTGACACCACAACCATACTCAGCCATTTAAAGTACTATTTATGTTAGTTATGTAATTCAGACTAGCATCTGAACAATTGATGCACTTACATAAAACACTCTAAATGGAACATTAAGTATTTTTTTTTCACCTGAGGGAGCGGCAGATGTGGTTCTTTCACTGCTCGGACCCAGTAATTTCACATGGCTGGCAGGGAACCATCCTTTTTGTCTCTTTTTCCCTCTTGCCTGTAAACATTTATAATGGTTACTAAACAGTTAAGTAAACAAATAGCCCACAGACTGGGAAAAAAGGCAACAAATATACCACACAGTTTTGCCAACGGAAGACAAAAAAGTCAGGCTTCCAAACACCAACTAAATACTAAATAGAACTCGGAAAAAAAACCTGGCTAAAGCATAAAACATGTTCAAATAAAGTTGCACCTCAGTATGTCCTGGTAAATGTATTAATCCAAACTTTGGAATTGCAGTGAATTATTTCAGTGCACAATTTAATTGTAGGGCTGAAAATCTGCTCTATGCATCATATCAGGAGTCTCTAATGAGATACCCAGAACAGAGGTAACAACTACCATAAGCTACCTCTGAAAATCCTGACTTCAGTATTTGGTATCACTTCCTACCTAGAACAGCATGTGAGAGTTTGAAAAAAATTTCCTCATTTTCTGGTCTTTGCTTTTTTAGTCCCACAGGTGGAGATGAACTCTGCACACGCTGAAGAAACAAATACACTTCAGAGTGCACAAAACGTCAGGACGTAAAAGTGATTTCAAAAAGCAGTAATGGCAGAGTGAGCAGAATTACAACACAAGAAGAAATTTAAACTGGCAAGAATTGATGTATCTCAGTTTCAATTCCCCCACTTTTTTCTTTATTCTTTGAAGCTTCTTCCTGAACCAGCACTGTGCTTACTTTTCTTAAAATGCAACCTAATAATTGTTTTCTGGATTTACTTGTTGGACACACAACAAGTGTATTTTCCACAGCTGTTAATTCACAGAAAATCAGTGCGGCCACTTCTCAGTTTGCTCGCTATAACCTCTCCTCCTTCATCTGTAAAGCGGGTCAGTTTTAAAAACAGATGCTGCATTGCTGGATCAGCCCTGTCCGAACTGTTGGAGAGGATAGATTGGATTTATCAAGAGTATTTGCTCAAAACAGACTGTGTATGGCTGTACAACACCTTGGGAAAGGCCAATTAAGCCATATTAAGAGGACAGAACTTCCTGTTGTGCTGTTCAATCTCAATATTGGGAATATCACTCAGGATTGGAAGTATCACGTTTAAATTCAGGCTAATGCTGCAGATTCAGCTCAAATTTAGCTGAAGAAAAGGGCGACAAATAGACCTAAGACCATAATTAAACTTTTTGCACTGGTTGCAAAGATCAAGGCTACTATAGAAAAGATCCATGGGGCTCCAAAAGTCAAAATAACAACTAGGATTTAAGAAGAATATCACGTAACAGTACTCTCACTCCTTGGGACCAGAAATTCATCACTAGGTGAGGAAAGGAGAAAAGTGGGAAGAGCAGCCTTCATATAATAAACTAGCTTCCAACTCCAACTTCCAAGGATTACTTTCATTAGTATAATTTTACAATTCAATGTTTTACCCATCCTAATCAATCTATTAACTGTCAATGTCCCTCTTCCCCCTCCCATGCACATATTCAATGGCAATTTTACTATTTTCTGTGACCAAAATCCCCCCCAAAACAAACCAACAAACCAAAACCAAGCAAAAAAACCCAGTAACCCAAGATTTAATTAAAACTTCTCTTTCTCCCAATATAGTTTACACAGATGAAAATAACTTTCTAGCTAGTTTTAGAACATTGTACTTCCTGGCCATTCATGCAGTCACAATTATTCCTCCTTGAGTAACTACCTGCAACTCTCCTTGCCACCATCCACTCGCATTTTTCTTCAGAATCAGTATCAGCTGTCCTGGGGCAAGACTAAGCTGTTCAGTTCCTGATGCAGCATAGGCAGTAGTAACCTGAGCAATTTCTGAAAAGATAATATATCCATTGTGTTTGTTTTTTGTTTTTGTTTTTTTTTCCATTACAGTAAGAGCAATGTCAACAGAAAATACCCTGGTACGTATCTCTTGCAGCAAAGGCCATTACCCACCACTAAAACACCGCTAACAACCTAAATAATCATAAAGTCACTAAGAAACAGTCCTAAACATTAAAAAGTTATCACACACTTACCGGGTTTCTTATTTATTGTTCCAGTTTTGCCAGCATTACTAGACGCCTACAAAGACACAACAATCATCTTTTAATGTGCAATAAAAACAGTCGAGTTTACACCAACTCTAAGAATGTGGGGAAAAAAGCACGTGGAAATTTTGAGTCCATATTTAAACAAAACAACATCCTGTTTGGAGACAGACAGTGTAACACTCTGGCTACAGCTCTCATTTAGTGCTCAAGCTAATTACATTTTTCTGTCAAGCACATTAATTTCTGCTGAAAATTACTAACAGCTAGGTACCATTGCCAGTAATACAATAAAACTGAAGGAAAGCACCATGTGTGAACTCTCAGAATACAAACTCACTTCTTGATCTTTTGGTCTAACGTAAGCGTGTGAACTCTCAGAATACGAACTCACTTCTTGATCTTTTGGTCTAACGTAATTGGAGGGGAAGATTCCGGTTCTGCCATCGATGCTTCCCGTCCACCATTCCCCTTCCTTCTGGGTCACGAGGATTTCCTCGCCTTCCGTGAAAGTCAAGTCACCAGGCTCAGAGCTCGAATACGAGTAGAGCGCAACGTACTCTGCGCAAACAGCATGTAGAAAGAAGGAGACAATAGTTTCAGACGGGAGGATAAAAGCACGCTGAGGCGCAAGTAAAGGCATCTTTGCTATCGGTGCTCATCAGGATGATCGGAACAGGGATCGCGTCTTCCCAAGTTCGTGAATCAGCCTACCTACTTGCTTGATTGTAATCAAATCATGCTTGCAACTCTGAATTGCAGGTTCAAAACTTAGTAGAGACAAATGAATGAGAGTTACTACCCTACAATCATCCTGCAGGCCAGCAGAGGCCTGTAGATCTAGTCAAGAGGTGGCGTCCCTGCGGCAGGGAGGCTGGATTAAAATGATCTCTAAGGTCCCTTCCAGCTTAGGCCAGGATATGATATGACCACAGCCTGAAAACTCATCTCTTGCATGAAGCATCCACCTTACTCCCATGTTCCACAGAAAGCATGTACATTCCACACTTAAGCATGATTAAAACCATTCTTATTTAACACAGCGAAAATAAAAACACACACATGGAATTCTAATACAACTGGGGAAGCATTGAGATACACTAGATTAAAAGGCGTAGAAAGTGCTTCCCACAAATGTTTCTCCAGTAATATTTGCTTTCTTTACTCCCTACTGATTAAAAGGGAGTGATCCACACTCAGGAGATGAGAAAGCCCTTCTCATGTCTCTACAGTCTCACATAACACAGCAGAGAACAGCAGGAAGAGAACTCTGGGTATGAGGCATATTGAAGTTTTCAGAATAGAGAACAGCAGGAAGAGAACTCAGCTTCTGGGTATGAGGCATATTGAAGTTTTCAGAAATAAATTAATTCTCAAGCAAAAGTCATAAAAACAGAACCAATACCCAGGTCTATGCTTAACCTGAATTAGTTACAAGCTTTGACTAAGTTATTGGTTTAGAATTCTCGTTAACAGTAGTTTAGCATTTGTGCTGTTTTTTGGACAAGCTTTAAAAGGTCAGCTCAGAAATTCTTAAACTTACTCCCACGCTGTTAAGCAGAAACAGACTGTAGCATTAAGTAGCGTATTTCAAGCTGTCTTACCCTCTCCTGCTGCATGAGGTTGTGTGTTAGGCTTTTTGTTTACAGCTGCATAAATAGCTTCTGGTCTGCACAAAAAAAAAAAAAGAAAAAAGTTTAAGTAACTAAAAGGCTGAGCCAGAACAAATCTCTTTTTAGGAAGAGAAAAAGTTGGCTTCAGTCATCTTAAAGTTGGTTTTGCTTATGAATTAATCGCAAAGACTTCCCTGACTGTCAAACGGTGACAGGTATTACTGATATCTAAGATATGAATGGCATCCAAGAGCACACCGCTTCCAAAAAAAATATGGAACGTGCTGAAAGAGAAGGTATATTCCCAAATTACGCTACCATAAAGAAGAACAAATTAAAGATGTTGTCTAAATCCTCCCATTCTAGAGATTTTCTATGAACTTTTATCACAAAGCATGAAAAGAACAATTCACAGACAATGGCGCAGCCATCCCAGCAGTATCCAGACTTTGAATTTCGACCTGATTAGTTATCTTGCAGCGTTGGAATAGACACAATGATCTTTCCAAGCAAAGAAAAATTACACTATTTCTGCGAGATGTGCCTTACCAGCTTACAATTATTTGTAGATAGAAACTGGCACCTTCAGAGGCAGAACACAACTGCGCTGCAAGAGAGCTGAGCCGGTAATGAACCAAAACAAAGGCTGGCACTTGATGAATAATCAAATGCCAGCGATTTTCTTCCTAGCACTCAGCCTTGAACGTCTCACAGTAGCGAGCCCAGCATTACTTGGTTTGCCAGAATGAAATAATAAAAGCCTAAAACGGCCTTGTGTAAATTGCAAACAGTATTTATACTCTGCACTTTAAAGCACTGCAGGAATTTTGTCCTCTAAACCACCTGTTTTTGCAAACTGTTGAACAACAAAAAAAAATAAACCACAAAAAAAAATAATTTCAGGCTTACTCCTCTTTCTTGATTTCGCTTCCAGGTAAGAGCTTGACATACGACTTTGGAAACCAACCCCTTCCTCCATGTACCTCTCCAAACCACCAGTTTTCCTGCTGCTCCAGGACGGTAATGATATCATTTTTTGAAAAGTTCAAGTGGTTATCTTTTTTTGCAGTCCAAGAGCAAAGTGCTTGTGCTTTTAAGTTCTCGACAGGCTGCCCCTGTTAAGACAGAAAAGGAGATGCTGACCAAGCACACTACCCCAACCTGGCGCAAGTCTTAAAAACAAACAGATAAGCACTGATGTATTTTTTTATTGAAGCTTAAGTAACTACATTCCTAAGTGATGGCTCAGTAATTTTTTTTTTTTTACATTGGTGTATACAAGCTGTTGATTAAGGAACAGTCTCTCAACTCCATTCCTTATTAGTTAGAAATATCTTGTGTGTCTAATTAGAGGTGAAAATTATTGTAGAATTATGAAACGTACTGCAGGAGCCTTCTTGCTCAGTAGTACCTGGAAATATAGGGAGTTATGTTGATGCACATTAGTGGAGAATTCAGATTAGCTTAAGCCTCTGGCCTGTTCAGTGCACAAAACTCATGTTTTGGTTTGTTTTCTCTTTAAATCCTTTTCATTAACATGAATCTAAATACAGCAAGCTCTCCACTCTCACACGCTGTACCTGTCCATGAATGGGTGAAACAGATCCAGGGGACACAGTGCGAGTAAAAGCCGATTTCTGTTGCCACGTCGTAGTGACATTCAGGCTAGAAAAAGGTATGTTTTGGTAATCAGCTTCTTCTGCAGTTTTACTTGGTGAAAGTGGTCTGCAAATTAAGCGCAAGCATATTTAACACATTGTAATTTTTATTTTAGAAGCGCCTCAAGCAGAATAACTTTTTGGGTTCTTTCCACATAGAAAGCAAATATTTGATACAATGCGAAGCAGCCTATCAAACACTTAAAATGACAAAGTTAAGACTTTCAAGTAGGTTCTTCAATAAGTTTTCTGCATTTGTATTTTAAAAACAAACACCCAACGAATCTATGCAGAACATTATGCGTCAGCTAAATTTAGAAGCAGCAATTTTATCACAAACACAACAAACTCACTCCGAAGCAGCTGAGGTAGTAGATAAAGATACGGTAGGAGGAAGTAAGGCCTTCTTCGGAGATAAACATTTTTCTCCTTCTGATATTTTTTCTACATAATTACATGGAAACCAACCAAATTGTCCTTGAAAACTCCCATAAAGCCAACCAGGCTCTCCCACAGTTTTTTCATTGACCTATGGACAGGAGGATAAACACAAAGAAAACACAATGAGCAGCGTAAAACAAACGGGGCTGACGCTCCAAATGAAGCAGCGTGAGCAGCACTCATACAAGGATCAGCACTTTCATTCTCCTCCCTTTCAAAAACTGAGCTGATTTCCCTCTGGCCAAGAAATAGGGCGACGACACAATTGCCCTGTTTCTAGACACAGGTAGAGAAAGGCCCAAAAAATGTTATATTTTTTCAAACAGGCCCCAACCTTATATGCTAGGGATCACAGGCTACACCTGGCGCTGCTCTGGATCGCCAAAAATTCTGGTGCATCGAGCTGTATTTTGCCAAACGTGTGGCCAAGAGGGGGCAGCTGGCGAGCCTGGCAGGGCACGGAGACAACCGCTGCAGTTCTGCTTAGAGATATAATTGTGTCATTGGACTACAACCAAAACACGTCCAAAAATTCTGTTGTTTACTATACAATTAAGTGCAGAGCATCCTTAAACATTCACAGCAGTACTGAAGCCCCCACTATGATGCTAATTAGCAAATTTGTTGAAATTGGCTAAAAATTAGCAGCCTGTCAAACACTATCAGCTAGTTAGCTTAGTTGAGGTTTGGGGTACGAGAAGAGGAGCAGGTAGCAGCTGTGAGCCTATTTCTAAACCACATCATTAACTGTTAAGTGACACAATTATATCTGAGAAGGAAGCCAAACCAATATCTACTTCTCCTTTTCCCTCTTTCATGCTTCATTGGTATGAAAATGCTAAAAAGGATCTAACTCTATTAAAGTGAAGCCTAATACTTAAGTGTTCTAATATTTTGTACCACATTTGTAGATCCTACCCTATCACCTATCTTTATTGCTTATAGTCTGAATGAGAAGGAACCTGGCTTGGTTTGATTTATTATTATT